>NW_027365327.1:0-123044 GCF_046119375.1 Phyllobates terribilis | reverse complement strand
AGGAAAAAGCAAAAAATTTCAGAATTGCACCTTGCAATGCGGAGAAATTACTGTTTGTGCATTTACAATATTCATTGATTTTTGCCATTGAAAAACATCATGTTATTCATATACCAGAAATGATTGAAGCTACTGACTGAATGAAAGGAGCTGGCATCTCACTCTCTTTGAATCTTCTTTATCATGCTAAGAGGAGCAGGAAAAAGTAAAAAATTTCAGAATTGCGCCTTGCAATGCGGAGAAATTACTGTTTGTGCATTTACAAAATTCATTGATTTTTGCCATTGAAAAACATCATGTTATTCATATACCAGAAATGATTGAAGCTACTGACTGAAGGAAAGGATCTGGCATCTCACTCTCTTTGAATCTTCTTTATCATGCTTAGAGGAGCAGGAAAAAGCAAAGAATTTCAGAATTGCACCTTGCAATGCGGAGAAATTACTGTTTGTGCATTTACAATTTTCATTGATTTTTGCCATTGAAAAACGTCCAGAAATGATTGAAGCTACTGACTGAATGAAAGGAGCTGGCATCTCACTCTCTTTGAATCTTCTTTATCATGCTAAGAGGAGCAGGAAAAAGCAAAAAATTTCAGAATTGCACCTTGCAATGCGGAGAAATTACTGTTTGTGCATTTACAATATTCATTGATTTTTGCGATTGAAAAACATCATGTTATTCATATACCAGAAATGATTGAAGCTACTGACTGAATGAAAGGAGCTGGCATCTCACTCTCTTTGAATCTTCTTTATCATGCTAAGAGGAGCAGGAAAAAGTAAAAAATTTCAGAATTGCACCTTGCAATGCGGAGAAATTACTGTTTGTGCATTTACAATATTCATTGATTTTTGCCATTGAAAAACGTCCAGAAATGATTGAAGCTACTGACTGAATGAAAGGAGCTGGCATCTCACTCTCTTTGAATCTTCTTTATCATGCTAAGAGGAGCAGGAAAAAGCAAAAAATTTCAGAATTGCACCTTGCAATGCGGAGAAATTACTGTTTGTGCATTTACAATATTCATTGATTTTTGCTATTGAAAAACATCATGTTATTCATATACCAGAAATGATTGAAGCTACTGACTGAATGAAAGGAGCTGGCATCTCACTCTCTTTGAATCTTCTTTATCATGCTAAGAGGAGCAGGAAAAAGCAAAAAATTTCAGAATTGCACCTTGCAATGCGGAGAAATTACAGTTTGTGCATTTACAATATTCATTGATTTTTGCCATTGAAAAACGTCCAGAAATGATTGAAGCTACTGACTGAATGAAAGGAGCTGGCATCTCACTCTCTTTGAATCTTCTTTATCATGCTAAGAGGAGCAGGAAAAAGCAAAAAATTTCAGAATTGCACCTTGCAATGCGGAGAAATTACTGTTTGTGCATTTACAATATTCATTGATTTTTGCCATTGAAAAACGTCCAGAAATGATTGAAGGTACTGACTGAATGAAAGGAGCTGGCATCTCACTCTCTTTGAATCTTCTTTATCATGCTAAGAGGAGCAGGAAAAAGCAAAAAATTTCAGAATTGCACCTTGCAATGCGGAGAAATTACTGTTTGTGCATTTACAATATTCATTGATTTTTGCCATTGAAAAATGTCCAGAAATGATTGAAGCTACTGACTGAATGAAAGGAGCTGGCATCTCACTCTCTTTGAATCTTCTTTATCATGCTAAGAGGAGCAGGAAAAAGCAAAAAATTTCAGAATTGCGCCTTGCAATGCGGAGAAATTACTGTTTGTGCATTTACAAAATTCATTGATTTTTGCCATTGAAAAACATCATGTTATTCATATACCAGAAATGATTGAAGCTACTGACTGAAGGAAAGGATCTGGCATCTCACTCTCTTTGAATCTTCTTTATCATGCTTAGAGGAGCAGGAAAAAGCAAAAAATTTCAGAATTGCACCTTGCAATGCGGAGAAATTACTGTTTGTGCATTTACAATATTCATTGATTTTTGCCATTGAAAAACGTCCAGAAATGATTGAAGCTACTGACTGAATGAAAGGAGCTGGCATCTCACTCTCTTTGAATCTTCTTTATCATGCTAAGAGGAGCAGGAAAAAGCAAAAAATTTCAGAATTGCACCTTGCAATGCGGAGAAATTACTGTTTGTGCATTTACAATATTCATTGATTTTTGCGATTGAAAAACATCATGTTATTCATATACCAGAAATGATTGAAGCTACTGACTGAATGAAAGGAGCTGGCATCTCACTCTCTTTGAATCTTCTTTATCATGCTAAGAGGAGCAGGAAAAAGTAAAAAATTTCAGAATTGCACCTTGCAATGCGGAGAAATTACTGTTTGTGCATTTACAATATTCAATGATTTTTGCCATTGAAAAACGTCCAGAAATGATTGAAGCTACTGACTGAATGAAAGGAGCTGGCATCTCACTCTCTTTGAATCTTGTTTATCATGCTAAGAGGAGCAGGAAAAAGCAAAAAATTTCAGAATTGCACCTTGCAATGCGGAGAAATTACTGTTTGTGCATTTACAATATTCATTGATTTTTGCCATTGAAAAACGTCCAGAAATGATTGAAGCTACTGACTGAATGAAAGGAGCTGGCATCTCACTCTCTTTGAATCTTCTTTATCATGCTAAGAGGAGCAGGAAAAAGCAAAAAATTTCAGAATTGCACCTTGCAATGCGGAGAAATTACTGTTTGTGCATTTACAATATTCATTGATTTTTGCCATTGAAAAACATCATGTTATTCATATACCAGAAATGATTGAAGCTACTGACTGAATGAAAGGAGCTGGCATCTCACTCTCTTTGAATCTTCTTTGTCATGCTAAGAGGAGCAGGAAAAAGTAAAAAATTTCAGAATTGCACCTTGCAATGCGGAGAAATTACTGTTTGTGCATTTATAATATTCAATGATTTTTGCCATTGAAAAACGTCCAGAAATGATTGAAGCTACTGACTGAACGAAAGGAGCTGGCATCTCACTCTCTTTGAATCTTCTTTATCATGCTAAGAGGAGCAGGAAAAAGCAAAAAATTTCAGAATTGCACCTTGCAATGCGGAGAAATTACTGTTTGTGCATTTACAATATTCATTGATTTTTGCCATTGAAAAACATCATGTTATTCATGTACCAGAAATGTTTGAAGCTACTGACTGAATGAAAGGAGCTGGCATCTCACTCTCTTTGAATCTTCTTTATCATGCTAAGAGGAGCAGGAAAAAGCAAAAAATTTCAGAATTGCACATTGCAATGCGGAGAAATTACTGTTTGTGCATTTACAATATTCATTGATTTTTGCCATTGAAAAACGTCCAGAAATGATTGAAGCTACTGACTGAATGAAAGGAGCTGGCATCTCACTCTCTTTGAATCTTCTTTATCATGCTAAGAGGAGCAGGAAAAAGCAAAAAATTTCAGAATTGCACCTTGCAATGCGGAGAAATTACTGTTTGTGCATTTACAATATTCATTGATTTTTGCCATTGAAAAACGTCCAGAAATGATTGAAGCTACTGACTGAATGAAAGGAGCTGGCATCTCACTCTCTTTGAATCTTCTTTATCATGCTAAGAGGAGCAGGAAAAAGCAAAAAATTTCAGAATTGCACCTTGCAATGCGGAGAAATTACTGTTTGTGCATTTACAATATTCATTGATTTTTGCCATTGAAAAATGTCCAGAAATGATTGAAGCTACTGACTGAATGAAAGGAGCTGGCATCTCACTCTCTTTGAATCTTCTTTATCATGCTAAGAGGAGCAGGAAAAAGCAAAAAATTTCAGAATTGCGCCTTGCAATGCGGAGAAATTACTGTTTGTGCATTTACAAAATTCATTGATTTTTGCCATTGAAAAACATCATGTTATTCATATACCAGAAATGATTGAAGCTACTGACTGAAGGAAAGGATCTGGCATCTCACTCTCTTTGAATCTTCTTTATCATGCTAAGAGGAGCAGGAAAAAGCAAAAAATTTCAGAATTGCACCTTGCAATGCGGAGAAATTACTGTTTGTGCATTTACAATATTCATTGATTTTTGCCATTGAAAAACGTCCAGAAATGATTGAAGCTACTGACTGAATGAAAGGAGCTGGCATCTCACTCTCTTTGAATCTTCTTTATCATGCTAAGAGGAGCAGGAAAAAGCAAAAAATTTCAGAATTGCACCTTGCAATGCGGAGAAATTACTGTTTGTGCATTTACAATATTCATTGATTTTTGCCATTGAAAAACGTACAGAAATGATTGAAGCTACTGACTGAATGAAAGGAGCTGGCATCTCACTCTCTTTGAATCTTCTTTATCATGCTAAGAGGAGCAGGAAAAAGCAAAAAATTTCAGAATTGCACCTTGCAATGCGGAGAAATTACTGTTTGTGCATTTACAATATTCATTGATTTTTGCCATTGAAAAATGTCCAGAAATGATTGAAGCTACTGACTGAATGAAAGGAGCTGGCATCTCACTCTCTTCGAATCTTCTTTATCATGCTAAGAGGAGCAGGAAAAAGCAAAAAATTTCAGAATTGCGCCTTGCAATGCGGAGAAATTACTGTTTGTGCATTTACAAAATTCATTGATTTTTGCCATTGAAAAACATCATGTTATTCATATACCAGAAATGATTGAAGCTACTGACTGAAGGAAAGGATCTGGCATCTCACTCTCTTTGAATCTTCTTTATCATGCTAAGAGGAGCAGGAAAAAGCAAAAAATTTCAGAATTGCACCTTGCAATGCGGAGAAATTAATGTTTGTGCATTTACAATATTCATTGGTTTTTGCCATTGAAAAACATCCAGAAATGATTGAAGCTACTGACTGAATGAAAGGAGCTGGCATCTCACTCTCTTTGAATCTTCTTTATCATGCTAAGAGGAGCAGGAAAAAGCAAAAAATTTCAGAATTGCACCTTGCAATGCGGAGAAATTACTGTTTGTGCATTTACAATATTCATTGATTTTTGCGATTGAAAAACATCATGTTATTCATATACCAGAAATGATTGAAGCTACTGACTGAATGAAAGGAGCTGGCATCTCACTCTCTTTGAATCTTCTTTATCATGCTAAGAGGAGCAGGAAAAAGTAAAAAATTTCAGAATTGCACCTTGCAATGCGGAGAAATTACTGATTGTGCATTTACAATATTCAATGATTTTTGCCATTGAAAAACGTCCAGAAATGATTAAAGCTACTGACTGAATGAAAGGAGCTGGCATCTCACTCTCTTTGAATCTTCTTTATCATGCTAAGAGGAGCAGGAAAAAGCAAAAAATTTCAGAATTGCACCTTGCAATGCGGAGAAATTACTGTTTGTGCATTTACAATATTCATTGATTTTTGCCATTGAAAAACGTCCAGAAATGATTGAAGCTACTGACTGAATGAAAGGAGCTGGCATCTCACTCTCTTTGAATCTTCTTTATCATGCTAAGAGGAGCAGGAAAAAGCAAAAAATTTCAGAATTGCACCTTGCAATGCGGAGAAATTACTGTTTGTGCATTTACAATATTCATTGATTTTTGCCATTGAAAAACATCATGTTATTCATATACCAGAAATGATTGAAGCTACTGACTGAATGAAAGGAGCTGGCATCTCACTCTCTTTGAATCTTCTTTATCATGCTAAGAGGAGCAGGAAAAAGTAAAAAATTTCAGAATTGCACCTTGCAATGCGGAGAAATTACTGTTTGTGCATTTATAATATTCAATGATTTTTGCCATTGAAAAACGTCCAGAAATGATTGAAGCTACTGACTGAACGAAAGGAGCTGGCATCTCACTCTCTTTGAATCTTCTTTATCATGCTAAGAGGAGCAGAAAAAAGCAAAAAATTTCAGAATTGCACCTTGCAATGCGGAGAAATTACTGTTTGTGCATTTACAATATTCATTGATTTTTGCCATTGAAAAACATCATGTTATTCATATACCAGAAATGTTTGAAGCTACTGACTGAATGAAAGGAGCTGGCATCTCACTCTCTTTGAATCTTCTTTATCATGCTAAGAGGAGCAGGAAAAAGCAAAAAATTTCAGAATTGCACATTGCAATGCAGAGAAATTACTGTTTGTGCATTTACAATATTCATTGATTTTTGCCATTGAAAAACGTCCAGAAATGATTGAAGCTACTGACTTAATGAAAGGAGCTGGCATCTCACTCTCTTTGAATCTTCTTTATCATGCTAAGAGGAGCAGGAAAAAGCAAAAAATTTCAGAATTGCACCTTGCAATGCGGAGAAATTACTGTTTGTGCATTTACAATATTCATTGATTTTTGCCATTGAAAAACATCCAGAAATGATTGAAGCTACTGACTGAATGAAAGGAGCTGGCATCTCATTCTCTTTGAATCTTCTTTATCATGCTAAGAGGAGCAGGAAAAAGCAAAAAATTTCAGAATTGCACCTTGCAATGCGGAGAAATTACTGTTTGTGCATTTACAATATTCATTGATTTTTGCCATTGAAAAACATGTTATTCATATACCAGAAATGTTTGAAGCTCCTGACTGAATGAAAGGAGCTGGCACCTCACTCTCTTTGAATCTTCTTTATCATGCTAAGAGGAGCAGGAAAAAGCAAAAAATTTCAGAATTGCACCTTGCAATGCGGAGAAATTACTGTTTGTGCATTTACAATATTCATTGATTTTTGCCATTGAAAAACGTCCAGAAATGATTGAAGCTACTGACTGAATGAAAGGAGCTGTCATCTCACTCTCTTTGAATCTTCTTTATCATGCTAAGAGGAGCAGGAAAAAGCAAAAAATTTCAGAATTGCACCTTGCAATGCGGAGAAATTACTGTTTGTGCATTTACAATATTCATTGATTTTTGCCATTGAAAAATGTCCAGAAATGATTGAAGCTACTGACTGAATGAAAGGAGCTGGCATCTCACTCTCTTTGAATCTTCTTTATCATGCTAAGAGGAGCAGGAAAAAGCAAAAAATTTCAGAATTGCGCCTTGCAATGCGGAGAAATTACTGTTTGTGCATTTACAAAATTCATTGATTTTTGCCATTGAAAAACATCATGTTATTCATATGCCAGAAATGATTGAAGCTACTGACTGAAGGAAAGGAGCTGGCTTCTCACTCTCTTTGAATCTTCTTTATCATGCTAAGAGGAGCAGGAAAAAGCAAAAAATTTCAGAATTGCACCTTGCAATGCGGAGAAATTACTGTTTGTGCATTTACAATATTCATTGATTTTTGCCATTGAAAAACGTCCAGAAATGATTGAAGCTACTGACTGAATGAAAGGAGCTGGCATCTCACTCTCTTTGAATCTTCTTTATCATGCTAAGAGGAGCAGGAAAAAGCAAAAAATTTCAGAATTGCACCTTGCAATGCGGAGAAATTACTGTTTGTGCATTTACAATATTCATTGATTTTTGCCATTGAAAAATGTCCAGAAATGATTGAAGCTACTGACTGAATGAAAGGAGCTGGCATCTCACTCTCTTTGAATCTTCTTTATCATGCTAAGAGGAGCAGGAAAAAGCAAAAAATTTCAGAATTGCACCTTGCAATGCGGAGAAATTACTGTTTGTGCATTTACAATATTCATTGATTTTTGCCATTGAAAAACATGTTATTCATATACCAGAAATGTTTGAAGCTCCTGACTGAATGAAAGGAGCTGGCACCTCACTCTCTTTGAATCTTCTTTATCATGCTGAGAGGAGCAGGAAAAAGCAAAAAATTTCAGAATTGCACCTTGCAATGCGGAGAAATTACTGTTTGTGCATTTACAATATTCATTGATTTTTGCCATTGAAAAACGTCCAGAAATGATTGAAGCTACTGACTGAATGAAAGGAGCTGTCATCTCACTCTCTTTGAATCTTCTTTATCATGCTAAGAGGAGCAGGAAAAAGCAAAAAATTTCAGAATTGCACCTTGCAATGCGGAGAAATTACTGTTTGTGCATTTACAATATTCATTGATTTTTGCCATTGAAAAATGTTCAGAAATGATTGAAGCTACTGACTGAATGAAAGGAGCTGGCATCTCACTCTCTTTGAATCTTCTTTATCATGCTAAGAGGAGCAGGAAAAAGCAAAAAATTTCAGAATTGCGCCTTGCAATGCGGAGAAATTACTGTTTGTGCATTTACAAAATTCATTGATTTTTGCCATTGAAAAACATCATGTTATTCATATGCCAGAAATGATTGAAGCTACTGACTGAAGGAAAGGAGCTGGCATCTCACTCTCTTTGAATCTTCTTTATCATGCTAAGAGGAGCAGGAAAAAGCAAAAAATTTCAGAATTGCACCTTGCAATGCGGAGAAATTACTGTTTGTGCATTTACAATATTCATTGATTTTTGCCATTGAAAAACGTCCAGAAATGATTGAAGCTACTGACTGAATGAAAGGAGCTGGCATCTCACTCTCTTTGAATCTTCTTTATCATGCTAAGAGGAGCAGGAAAAAGCAAAAAATTTCAGAATTGCACCTTGCAATGCGGAGAAATTACTGTTTGTGCATTTACAATATTCATTGATTTTTGCGATTGAAAAACATCATGTTATTCATATACCAGAAATGATTGAAGCTACTGACTGAATGAAAGGAGCTGGCATCTCACTCTCTTTGAATCTTCTTTATCATGCTAAGAGGAGCAGGAAAAAGTAAAAAATTTCAGAATTGCACCTTGCAATGCGGAGAAATTACTGTTTGTGCATTTACAATATTCACTGATTTTTGCCATTGAAAAACGTCCAGAAATGATTGAAGCTACTGACTGAACTAAAGGAGCTGGCATCTCACTCTCTTTGAATCTTCTTTATCATGCTAAGAGGAGCAGGAAAAAGCAAAAAATTTCAGAATTGCACCTTGCAATGCGGAGAAATTACTGTTTGTGCATTTACAATATTCATTGATTTTTGCCATTGAAAAACATCATGTTATTCATATACCAGAAATGTTTGAAGCTACTGACTGAATGAAAGGAGCTGGTATCTCACTCTCTTTGAATCTTCTTCACAATGCTAAGAGGAGCAGGAAAAAGCAAAAAATTTCAGAATTGCACCTTGCAATGCGGAGAAATTACTGTTTGTGCATTTACAATATTCATTGATTTTTGCCATTGAAAAACGTCCAGAAATGATGGAAGCTACTGACAATGAAAGGAGCTGGCATCTCACTCTCTTTGAATCTTCTTTATCATGCTAAGAGGAGCAGGAAAAAGCAAAAAATTTCAGAATTGCACCTTGCAATGCTGAGAAATTACTGTTTGTGCATTTACAAAATTCATTGATTTTTGCCATTGAAAAACATCATGTTATTCATATACCAGAAATGATTGAAGCTACTGACTGAATGAAAGGAGCTGGCATCTCACTCTCTTTGAATCTTCTTTATCATGCTAAGAGGAGCAGGAAAAAGCAAAAAATTTCAGAATTGCACCTTGCAATGCGGAGAAATTACTGTTTGTGCATTTACAATATTCATTGATTTTTGCCATTGAAAAACGTCCAGAAATGATTGAAGCTACTGACTGAATGAAAGGAGCTGGCATCTCACTCTCTTTGAATCTTCTTTATCATGCTAAGAGGAGCAGGAAAAAGCAAAAAATTTCAGAATTGCACCTTGCAATGCGGAGAAATTACTGTTTGTGCATTTACAATATTCATTGATTTTTGCCATTGAAAAACGTCCAGAAATGATTGAAGCTACTGACTGAATGAAAGGAGCTGGCATCTCACTCTCTTTGAATCTTCTTTATCATGCTAAGAGGAGCAGGAAAAAGCAAAAAATTTCAGAATTGCACCTTGCAATGCGGAGAAATTACAGTTTGTGCATTTACAATATTCATTGATTTTTGCCATTGAAAAACGTCCAGAAATGATTGAAGCTACTGACTGAATGAAAGGAGCTGGCATCTCACTCTCTTTGAATCTTCTTTATCATGCTAAGAGGAGCAGAAAAAAGCAAAAAATTTCAGAATTGCACCTTGCAATGCGGAGAAATTACTGTTTGTGCATTTACAATATTCATTGATTTTTGCCATTGAAAAACATCATGTTATTCATATACCAGAAATGTTTGAAGCTACTGACTGAATGAAAGGAGCTGGCATCTCACTCTCTTTGAATCTTCTTTATCATGCTAAGAGGAGCAGGAAAAAGCAAAAAATTTCAGAATTGCACCTTGCAATGCGGAGAAATTACTGTTTGTGCATTTACAATATTCATTGATTTTTGCCATTGAAAAACGTCCAGAAATGATTGAAGCTACTGACTGAATGAAAGGAGCTGGCATCTCACTCTCTTTGAATCTTCTTTATCATGCTAAGAGGAGCAGGAAAAAGCAAAAAATTTCAGAATTGCACCTTGCAATGCGGAGAAATTACTGTTTGTGCATTTACAATATTCATTGATTTTTGCGATTGAAAAACATCATGTTATTCATATACCAGAAATGATTGAAGCTACTGACTGAATGAAAGGAGCTGGCATCTCACTCTCTTTGAATCTTCTTTATCATGCTAAGAGGAGCAGGAAAAAGTAAAAAATTTCAGAATTGCACCTTGCAATGCGGAGAAATTACTGTTTGTGCATTTACAATATTCACTGATTTTTGCCATTGAAAAACGTCCAGAAATGATTGAAGCTACTGACTGAACTAAAGGAGCTGGCATCTCACTCTCTTTGAATCTTCTTTATCATGCTAAGAGGAGCAGGAAAAAGCAAAAAATTTCAGAATTGCACCTTGCAATGCGGAGAAATTACTGTTTGTGCATTTACAATATTCATTGATTTTTGCCATTGAAAAACATCATGTTATTCATATACCAGAAATGTTTGAAGCTACTGACTGAATGAAAGGAGCTGGTATCTCACTCTCTTTGAATCTTCTTCACAATGCTAAGAGGAGCAGGAAAAAGCAAAAAATTTCAGAATTGCACCTTGCAATGCGGAGAAATTACTGTTTGTGCATTTACAATATTCATTGATTTTTGCCATTGAAAAACGTCCAGAAATGATGGAAGCTACTGACAATGAAAGGAGCTGGCATCTCACTCTCTTTGAATCTTCTTTATCATGCTAAGAGGAGCAGGAAAAAGCAAAAAATTTCAGAATTGCACCTTGCAATGCTGAGAAATTACTGTTTGTGCATTTACAAAATTCATTGATTTTTGCCATTGAAAAACATCATGTTATTCATATACCAGAAATGATTGAAGCTACTGACTGAATGAAAGGAGCTGGCATCTCACTCTCTTTGAATCTTCTTTATCATGCTAAGAGGAGCAGGAAAAAGCAAAAAATTTCAGAATTGCACCTTGCAATGCGGAGAAATTACTGTTTGTGCATTTACAATATTCATTGATTTTTGCCATTGAAAAACGTCCAGAAATGATTGAAGCTACTGACTGAATGAAAGGAGCTGGCATCTCACTCTCTTTGAATCTTCTTTATCATGCTAAGAGGAGCAGGAAAAAGCAAAAAATTTCAGAATTGCACCTTGCAATGCGGAGAAATTACTGTTTGTGCATTTACAATATTCATTGATTTTTGCCATTGAAAAACGTCCAGAAATGATTGAAGCTACTGACTGAATGAAAGGAGCTGGCATCTCACTCTCTTTGAATCTTCTTTATCATGCTAAGAGGAGCAGGAAAAAGCAAAAAATTTCAGAATTGCACCTTGCAATGCGGAGAAATTACAGTTTGTGCATTTACAATATTCATTGATTTTTGCCATTGAAAAACGTCCAGAAATGATTGAAGCTACTGACTGAATGAAAGGAGCTGGCATCTCACTCTCTTTGAATCTTCTTTATCATGCTAAGAGGAGCAGGAAAAAGCAAAAAATTTCAGCATTGCACCTTGCAATGCGGAGAAATTACTGTTTGTGCATTTACAATATTCATTGATTTTTGCCATTGAAAAATGTCCAGAAATGATTGAAGCTACTGACTGAATGAAAGGAGCTGGCATCTCACTCTCTTTGAATCTTCTTTATCATGCTAAGAGGAGCAGGAAAAAGCAAAAAATTTCAGAATTGCACCTTGCAATGCGGAGAAATTACTGTTTGTGCATTTACAATATTCATTGATTTTTGCCATTGAAAAACATGTTATTCATATACCAGAAATGTTTGAAGCTCCTGACTGAATGAAAGGAGCTGGCACCTCACTCTCTTTGAATCTTGTTTATCATGCTAAGAGGAGCAGGAAAAAGCAAAAAATTTCAGAATTGCACCTTGCAATGCGGAGAAATTACTGTTTGTGCATTTACAATATTCATTGATTTTTGCCATTGAAAAACGTCCAGAAATGATTGAAGCTACTGACTGAATGAAAGGAGCTAGCATCTCACTCTCTTTGAATCTTCTTTATCATGCTAAGAGGAGCAGGAAAAAGCAAAAAATTTCAGAATTGCACCTTGCAATGCGGAGAAATTACTGTTTGTGCATTTACAAAATTCATTGATTTTTGCCATTGAAAAACATCATGTTATTCATATACCAGAAATGATTGAAGCTACTGACTGAAGGAAAGGAGCTGGCATCTCACTCTCTTTGAATCTTCTTTATCATGCTAAGAGGAGCAGGAAAAAGCAAAAAATTTCAGAATTGCACCTTGCAATGCGGAGAAATTACTGTTTGTGCATTTACAATATTCATTGATTTTTGCCATTGAAAAACGTCCAGAAATGATTGAAGCTACTGACTGAATGAAAGGAGCTGGCATCTCACTCTCTTTGAATCTTCTTTATCATGCTAAGAGGAGCAGGAAAAAGCAAAAAATTTCAGAATTGCACCTTGCAATGCGGAGAAATTACTGTTTGTGCATTTACAATATTCATTGATTTTTGCCATTGAAAAACGTCCAGAAATGATTGAAGCTACTGACTGAATGAAAGGAGCTGGCATCTCACTCTCTTTGAATCTTCTTTATCATGCTAAGAGGAGCAGGAAAAATTAAAAAATTTCAGAATTGCACCTTGCAATGCGGAGAAATTACAGTTTGTGCATTTACAATATTCATTGATTTTTGCCATTGAAAAACGTCCAGAAATGATTGAAGCTACTGACTGAATGAAAGGAGCTGGCATCTCACTCTCTTTGAATCTTCTTTATCATGCTAAGAGGAGCAGGAAAAAGCAAAAAATTTCAGCATTGCACCTTGCAATGCGGAGAAATTACTGTTTGTGCATTTACAATATTCATTGATTTTTGCCATTGAAAAATGTCCAGAAATGATTGAAGCTACTGACTGAATGAAAGGAGCTGGCATCTCACTCTCTTTGAATCTTCTTTATCATGCTAAGAGGAGCAGGAAAAAGCAAAAAATTTCAGAATTGCACCTTGCAATGCGGAGAAATTACTGTTTGTGCATTTACAATATTCATTGATTTTTGCCATTGAAAAACATGTTATTCATATACCAGAAATGTTTGAAGCTCCTGACTGAATGAAAGGAGCTGGCACCTCACTCTCTTTGAATCTTGTTTATCATGCTAAGAGGAGCAGGAAAAAGCAAAAAATTTCAGAATTGCACCTTGCAATGCGGAGAAATTACTGTTTGTGCATTTACAATATTCATTGATTTTTGCCATTGAAAAACGTCCAGAAATGATTGAAGCTACTGACTGAATGAAAGGAGCTAGCATCTCACTCTCTTTGAATCTTCTTTATCATGCTAAGAGGAGCAGGAAAAAGCAAAAAATTTCAGAATTGCACCTTGCAATGCGGAGAAATTACTGTTTGTGCATTTACAAAATTCATTGATTTTTGCCATTGAAAAACATCATGTTATTCATATACCAGAAATGATTGAAGCTACTGACTGAAGGAAAGGAGCTGGCATCTCACTCTCTTTGAATCTTCTTTATCATGCTAAGAGGAGCAGGAAAAAGCAAAAAATTTCAGAATTACACCTTGCAATGCGGAGAAATTACTGTTTGTGCATTTACAATATTCATTGATTTTTGCCATTGAAAAACGTCCGGAAATGATTGAAGCTACTGACTGAATGAAAGGAGCTGGCATCTCACTCTCTTTGAATCTTCTTTATCATGCTAAGAGGAGCAGGAAAAAGCAAAAAATTTCAGAATTGCACCTTGCAATGCGGAGAAATTACTGTTTGTGCATTTACAATATTCATTGATTTTTGCGATTGAAAAACATCATGTTATTCATATACCAGAAATGATTGAAGCTACTGACTGAATGAAAGGAGCTGGCATCTCACTCTCTTTGAATCTTCTTTATCATGCTAAGAGGAGCAGGAAAAAGTCAAAAATTTCAGAATTGCACCTTGCAATGCGGAGAAATTACTGTTTGTGCATTTACAATATTCAATGATTTTTGCAATTGAAAAACGTCCATAAATGATTGAAGCTACTGACTGAATGAAAGGAGCTGGCATCTCACTCTCTTTGAATCTTGTTTATCATGCTAAAAGGAGCAGGAAAAAGCAAAAAATTTCAGAATTGCACCTTGCAATGCGGAGAAATTACTGTTTGTGCATTTACAATATTCATTGATTTTTGCCATTGAAAAACGTCCAGAAATGATTGAAGCTACTGACTGAATGAAAGGAGCTGGCATCTCACTCTCTTTGAATCTTCTTTATCATGCTAAGAGGAGCAGGAAAAAGCAAAAAATTTCAGAATTGCACCTTGCAATGCGGAGAAATTACTGTTTGTGCATTTACAATATTCATTGATTTTTGCAATTGAAAAACGTCCAGAAATGATTGAAGCTACTGACTGAATGAAAGGAGATGGCATCTCACTCTCTTTGAATCTTCTTTATCATGCTAAGAGGAGCAGGAAAAAGTAAAAAATTTCAGAATTGCACCTTGCAATGCGGAGAAATTACTGTTTGTGCATTTACAATATTCAATGATTTTTGCCATTGAAAAACGTCCAGAAATGATTGAAGCTACTGACTGAATGAAAGGAGCTGGCATCTCACTCTCTTTGAATCTTCTTTATCATGCTAAGAGGAGCAGGAAAAAGCAAAAAATTTCAGAATTGCACCTTGCAATGCGGAGAAATTACTGTTTGTGCATTTACAATATTCATTGATTTTTGCCATTGAAAAACATGTTATTCATATACCAGAAATGTTTGAAGCTCCTGACTGAATGAAAGGAGCTGGCACCTCACTCTCTTTGAATCTTGTTTATCATGCTAAGAGGAGCAGGAAAAAGCAAAAAATTTCAGAATTGCACCTTGCAATGCGGAGAAATTACTGTTTGTGCATTTACAATATTCATTGATTTTTGCCATTGAAAAACGTCCAGAAATGATTGAAGCTACTGACTGAATGAAAGGAGCTAGCATCTCACTCTCTTTGAATCTTCTTTATCATGCTAAGAGGAGCAGGAAAAAGCAAAAAATTTCAGAATTGCACCTTGCAATGCGGAGAAATTACTGTTTGTGCATTTACAAAATTCATTGATTTTTGCCATTGAAAAACATCATGTTATTCATATACCAGAAATGATTGAAGCTACTGACTGAAGGAAAGGAGCTGGCATCTCACTCTCTTTGAATCTTCTTTATCATGCTAAGAGGAGCAGGAAAAAGCAAAAAATTTCAGAATTGCACCTTGCAATGCGGAGAAATTACTGTTTGTGCATTTACAATATTCATTGATTTTTGCCATTGAAAAACGTCCAGAAATGATTGAAGCTACTGACTGAATGAAAGGAGCTGGCATCTCACTCTCTTTGAATCTTCTTTATCATGCTAAGAGGAGCAGGAAAAAGCAAAAAATTTCAGAATTGCACCTTGCAATGCGGAGAAATTACTGTTTGTGCATTTACAATATTCATTGATTTTTGCCATTGAAAAACGTCCAGAAATGATTGAAGCTACTGACTGAATGAAAGGAGCTGGCATCTCACTCTCTTTGAATCTTCTTTATCATGCTAAGAGGAGCAGGAAAAAGCAAAAAATTTCAGAATTGCACCTTGCAATGCGGAGAAATTACAGTTTGTGCATTTACAATATTCATTGATTTTTGCCATTGAAAAACGTCCAGAAATGATTGAAGCTACTGACTGAATGAAAGGAGCTGGCATCTCACTCTCTTTGAATCTTCTTTATCATGCTAAGAGGAGCAGGAAAAAGCAAAAAATTTCAGCATTGCACCTTGCAATGCGGAGAAATTACTGTTTGTGCATTTACAATATTCATTGATTTTTGCCATTGAAAAATGTCCAGAAATGATTGAAGCTACTGACTGAATGAAAGGAGCTGGCATCTCACTCTCTTTGAATCTTCTTTATCATGCTAAGAGGAGCAGGAAAAAGCAAAAAATTTCAGAATTGCACCTTGCAATGCGGAGAAATTACTGTTTGTGCATTTACAATATTCATTGATTTTTGCCATTGAAAAACATGTTATTCATATACCAGAAATGTTTGAAGCTCCTGACTGAATGAAAGGAGCTGGCACCTCACTCTCTTTGAATCTTGTTTATCATGCTAAGAGGAGCAGGAAAAAGCAAAAAATTTCAGAATTGCACCTTGCAATGCGGAGAAATTACTGTTTGTGCATTTACAATATTCATTGATTTTTGCCATTGAAAAACGTCCAGAAATGATTGAAGCTACTGACTGAATGAAAGGAGCTAGCATCTCACTCTCTTTGAATCTTCTTTATCATGCTAAGAGGAGCAGGAAAAAGCAAAAAATTTCAGAATTGCACCTTGCAATGCGGAGAAATTACTGTTTGTGCATTTACAATATTCATTGATTTTTGCAATTGAAAAACGTCCAGAAATGATTGAAGCTACTGACTGAATGAAAGGAGATGGCATCTCACTCTCTTTGAATCTTCTTTATCATGCTAAGAGGAGCAGGAAAAAGTAAAAAATTTCAGAATTGCACCTTGCAATGCGGAGAAATTACTGTTTGTGCATTTACAATATTCAATGATTTTTGCCATTGAAAAACGTCCAGAAATGATTGAAGCTACTGACTGAATGAAAGGAGCTGGCATCTCACTCTCTTTGAATCTTCTTTATCATGCTAAGAGGAGCAGGAAAAAGCAAAAAATTTCAGAATTGCACCTTGCAATGCGGAGAAATTACTGTTTGTGCATTTACAATATTCATTGATTTTTGCCATTGAAAAACATGTTATTCATATACCAGAAATGTTTGAAGCTCCTGACTGAATGAAAGGAGCTGGCACCTCACTCTCTTTGAATCTTGTTTATCATGCTAAGAGGAGCAGGAAAAAGCAAAAAATTTCAGAATTGCACCTTGCAATGCGGAGAAATTACTGTTTGTGCATTTACAATATTCATTGATTTTTGCCATTGAAAAACGTCCAGAAATGATTGAAGCTACTGACTGAATGAAAGGAGCTAGCATCTCACTCTCTTTGAATCTTCTTTATCATGCTAAGAGGAGCAGGAAAAAGCAAAAAATTTCAGAATTGCACCTTGCAATGCGGAGAAATTACTGTTTGTGCATTTACAAAATTCATTGATTTTTGCCATTGAAAAACATCATGTTATTCATATACCAGAAATGATTGAAGCTACTGACTGAAGGAAAGGAGCTGGCATCTCACTCTCTTTGAATCTTCTTTATCATGCTAAGAGGAGCAGGAAAAAGCAAAAAATTTCAGAATTGCACCTTGCAATGCGGAGAAATTACTGTTTGTGCATTTACAATATTCATTGATTTTTGCCATTGAAAAACGTCCAGAAATGATTGAAGCTACTGACTGAATGAAAGGAGCTGGCATCTCACTCTCTTTGAATCTTCTTTATCATGCTAAGAGGAGCAGGAAAAAGCAAAAAATTTCAGAATTGCACCTTGCAATGCGGAGAAATTACTGTTTGTGCATTTACAATATTCATTGATTTTTGCCATTGAAAAACGTCCAGAAATGATTGAAGCTACTGACTGAATGAAAGGAGCTGGCATCTCACTCTCTTTGAATCTTCTTTATCATGCTAAGAGGAGCAGGAAAAAGCAAAAAATTTCAGAATTGCACCTTGCAATGCGGAGAAATTACAGTTTGTGCATTTACAATATTCATTGATTTTTGCCATTGAAAAACGTCCAGAAATGATTGAAGCTACTGACTGAATGAAAGGAGCTGGCATCTCACTCTCTTTGAATCTTCTTTATCATGCTAAGAGGAGCAGGAAAAAGCAAAAAATTTCAGCATTGCACCTTGCAATGCGGAGAAATTACTGTTTGTGCATTTACAATATTCATTGATTTTTGCCATTGAAAAATGTCCAGAAATGATTGAAGCTACTGACTGAATGAAAGGAGCTGGCATCTCACTCTCTTTGAATCTTCTTTATCATGCTAAGAGGAGCAGGAAAAAGCAAAAAATTTCAGAATTGCACCTTGCAATGCGGAGAAATTACTGTTTGTGCATTTACAATATTCATTGATTTTTGCCATTGAAAAACATGTTATTCATATACCAGAAATGTTTGAAGCTCCTGACTGAATGAAAGGAGCTGGCACCTCACTCTCTTTGAATCTTGTTTATCATGCTAAGAGGAGCAGGAAAAAGCAAAAAATTTCAGAATTGCACCTTGCAATGCGGAGAAATTACTGTTTGTGCATTTACAATATTCATTGATTTTTGCCATTGAAAAACGTCCAGAAATGATTGAAGCTACTGACTGAATGAAAGGAGCTAGCATCTCACTCTCTTTGAATCTTCTTTATCATGCTAAGAGGAGCAGGAAAAAGCAAAAAATTTCAGAATTGCACCTTGCAATGCGGAGAAATTACTGTTTGTGCATTTACAAAATTCATTGATTTTTGCCATTGAAAAACATCATGTTATTCATATACCAGAAATGATTGAAGCTACTGACTGAAGGAAAGGAGCTGGCATCTCACTCTCTTTGAATCTTCTTTATCATGCTAAGAGGAGCAGGAAAAAGCAAAAAATTTCAGAATTACACCTTGCAATGCGGAGAAATTACTGTTTGTGCATTTACAATATTCATTGATTTTTGCCATTGAAAAACGTCCGGAAATGATTGAAGCTACTGACTGAATGAAAGGAGCTGGCATCTCACTCTCTTTGAATCTTCTTTATCATGCTAAGAGGAGCAGGAAAAAGCAAAAAATTTCAGAATTGCACCTTGCAATGCGGAGAAATTACTGTTTGTGCATTTACAATATTCATTGATTTTTGCGATTGAAAAACATCATGTTATTCATATACCAGAAATGATTGAAGCTACTGACTGAATGAAAGGAGCTGGCATCTCACTCTCTTTGAATCTTCTTTATCATGCTAAGAGGAGCAGGAAAAAGTCAAAAATTTCAGAATTGCACCTTGCAATGGGGAGAAATTACTGTTTGTGCATTTACAATATTCAATGATTTTTGCAATTGAAAAACGTCCATAAATGATTGAAGCTACTGACTGAATGAAAGGAGCTGGCATCTCACTCTCTTTGAATCTTGTTTATCATGCTAAAAGGAGCAGGAAAAAGCAAAAAATTTCAGAATTGCACCTTGCAATGCGGAGAAATTACTGTTTGTGCATTTACAATATTCATTGATTTTTGCCATTGAAAAACGTCCAGAAATGATTGAAGCTACTGACTGAATGAAAGGAGCTGGCATCTCACTCTCTTTGAATCTTCTTTATCATGCTAAGAGGAGCAGGAAAAAGCAAAAAATTTCAGAATTGCACCTTGCAATGCGGAGAAATTACTGTTTGTGCATTTACAATATTCATTGATTTTTGCCATTGAAAAACATCATGTTATTCATATACCAGAAATGTTTGAAGCTACTGACTGAATGAAAGGAGCTGGTATCTCACTCTCTTTGAATCTTCTTCACAATGCTAAGAGGAGCAGGAAAAAGCAAAAAATTTCAGAATTGCACCTTGCAATGCGGAGAAATTACTGTTTGTGCATTTACAATATTCATTGATTTTTGCCATTGAAAAACGTCCAGAAATGATGGAAGCTACTGACAATGAAAGGAGCTGGCATCTCACTCTCTTTGAATCTTCTTTATCATGCTAAGAGGAGCAGGAAAAAGCAAAAAATTTCAGAATTGCACCTTGCAATGCTGAGAAATTACTGTTTGTGCATTTACAAAATTCATTGATTTTTGCCATTGAAAAACATCATGTTATTCATATACCAGAAATGATTGAAGCTACTGACTGAATGAAAGGAGCTGGCATCTCACTCTCTTTGAATCTTCTTTATCATGCTAAGAGGAGCAGGAAAAAGCAAAAAATTTCAGAATTGCACCTTGCAATGCGGAGAAATTACTGTTTGTGCATTTACAATATTCATTGATTTTTGCCATTGAAAAACGTCCAGAAATGATTGAAGCTACTGACTGAATGAAAGGAGCTGGCATCTCACTCTCTTTGAATCTTCTTTATCATGCTAAGAGGAGCAGGAAAAAGCAAAAAATTTCAGAATTGCACCTTGCAATGCGGAGAAATTACAGTTTGTGCATTTACAATATTCATTGATTTTTGCCATTGAAAAACGTCCAGAAATGATTGAAGCTACTGACTGAATGAAAGGAGCTGGCATCTCATTCTCTTTGAATCTTCTTTATCATGCTAAGAGGAGCAGAAAAAAGCAAAAAATTTCAGAATTGCACCTTGCAATGCGGAGAAATTACTGTTTGTGCATTTACAATATTCATTGATTTTTGCCATTGAAAAACATCATGTTATTCATATACCAGAAATGTTTGAAGCTACTGACTGAATGAAAGGAGCTGGCATCTCACTCTCTTTGAATCTTCTTTATCATGCTAAGAGGAGCAGGAAAAAGCAAAAAATTTCAGAATTGCACCTTGCAATGCGGAGAAATTACTGTTTGTGCATTTACAATATTCATTGATTTTTGCCATTGAAAAACGTCCAGAAATGATTGAAGCTACTGACTGAATGAAAGGAGCTGGCATCTCACTCTCTTTGAATCTTCTTTATCATGCTAAGAGGAGCAGGAAAAAGCAAAAAATTTCAGAATTGCACCTTGCAATGCGGAGAAATTACTGTTTGTGCATTTACAATATTCATTGATTTTTGCGATTGAAAAACATCATGTTATTCATATACCAGAAATGATTGAAGCTACTGACTGAATGAAAGGAGCTGGCATCTCACTCTCTTTGAATCTTCTTTATCATGCTAAGAGGAGCAGGAAAAAGTAAAAAATTTCAGAATTGCACCTTGCAATGCGGAGAAATTACTGTTTGTGCATTTACAATATTCACTGATTTTTGCCATTGAAAAACGTCCAGAAATGATTGAAGCTACTGACTGAACTAAAGGAGCTGGCATCTCACTCTCTTTGAATCTTCTTTATCATGCTAAGAGGAGCAGGAAAAAGCAAAAAATTTCAGAATTGCACCTTGCAATGCGGAGAAATTACTGTTTGTGCATTTACAATATTCATTGATTTTTGCCATTGAAAAACATCATGTTATTCATATACCAGAAATGTTTGAAGCTACTGACTGAATGAAAGGAGCTGGTATCTCACTCTCTTTGAATCTTCTTCACAATGCTAAGAGGAGCAGGAAAAAGCAAAAAATTTCAGAATTGCACCTTGCATTGCGGAGAAATTACTGTTTGTGCATTTACAATATTCATTGATTTTTGCCATTGAAAAACGTCCAGAAATGATGGAAGCTACTGACAATGAAAGGAGCTGGCATCTCACTCTCTTTGAATCTTCTTTATCATGCTAAGAGGAGCAGGAAAAAGCAAAAAATTTCAGAATTGCACCTTGCAATGCTGAGAAATTACTGTTTGTGCATTTACAAAATTCATTGATTTTTGCCATTGAAAAACATCATGTTATTCATATACCAGAAATGATTGAAGCTACTGACTGAATGAAAGGAGCTGGCATCTCACTCTCTTTGAATCTTCTTTATCATGCTAAGAGGAGCAGGAAAAAGCAAAAAATTTCAGAATTGCACCTTGCAATGCGGAGAAATTACTGTTTGTGCATTTACAATATTCATTGATTTTTGCCATTGAAAAACGTCCAGAAATGATTGAAGCTACTGACTGAATGAAAGGAGCTGGCATCTCACTCTCTTTGAATCTTCTTTATCATGCTAAGAGGAGCAGGAAAAAGCAAAAAATTTCAGAATTGCACCTTGCAATGCGGAGAAATTACTGTTTGTGCATTTACAATATTCATTGATTTTTGCCATTGAAAAACGTCCAGAAATGATTGAAGCTACTGACTGAATGAAAGGAGCTGGCATCTCACTCTCTTTGAATCTTCTTTATCATGCTAAGAGGAGCAGGAAAAAGCAAAAAATTTCAGCATTGCACCTTGCAATGCGGAGAAATTACTGTTTGTGCATTTACAATATTCATTGATTTTTGCCATTGAAAAATGTCCAGAAATGATTGAAGCTACTGACTGAATGAAAGGAGCTGGCATCTCACTCTCTTTGAATCTTCTTTATCATGCTAAGAGGAGCAGGAAAAAGCAAAAAATTTCAGAATTGCACCTTGCAATGCGGAGAAATTACTGTTTGTGCATTTACAATATTCATTGATTTTTGCCATTGAAAAACATGTTATTCATATACCAGAAATGTTTGAAACTCCTGACTGAATGAAAGGAGCTGGCACCTCACTCTCTTTGAATCTTGTTTATCATGCTAAGAGGAGCAGGAAAAAGCAAAAAATTTCAGAATTGCACCTTGCAATGCGGAGAAATTACTGTTTGTGCATTTACAATATTCATTGATTTTTGCCATTGAAAAACGTCCAGAAATGATTGAAGCTACTGACTGAATGAAAGGAGCTAGCATCTCACTCTCTTTGAATCTTCTTTATCATGCTAAGAGGAGCAGGAAAAAGCAAAAAATTTCAGAATTGCACCTTGCAATGCGGAGAAATTACTGTTTGTGCATTTACAAAATTCATTGATTTTTGCCATTGAAAAACATCATGTTATTCATATACCAGAAATGATTGAAGCTACTGACTGAAGGAAAGGAGCTGGCATCTCACTCTCTTTGAATCTTCTTTATCATGCTAAGAGGAGCAGGAAAAAGCAAAAAATTTCAGAATTACACCTTGCAATGCGGAGAAATTACTGTTTGTGCATTTACAATATTCATTGATTTTTGCCATTGAAAAACGTCCGGAAATGATTGAAGCTACTGACTGAATGAAAGGAGCTGGCATCTCACTCTCTTTGAATCTTCTTTATCATGCTAAGAGGAGCAGGAAAAAGCAAAAAATTTCAGAATTGCACCTTGCAATGCGGAGAAATTACTGTTTGTGCATTTACAATATTCATTGATTTTTGCGATTGAAAAACATCATGTTATTCATATACCAGAAATGATTGAAGCTACTGACTGAATGAAAGGAGCTGGCATCTCACTCTCT
The DNA here is from genome assembly GCF_046119375.1 of Phyllobates terribilis. Taxonomy (NCBI): domain Eukaryota; kingdom Metazoa; phylum Chordata; class Amphibia; order Anura; family Dendrobatidae; genus Phyllobates; species Phyllobates terribilis. The sequence continues at coordinate 99,669 of NW_027365327.1, read as the reverse complement.
TTGAATCTTCTTTATCATGCTAAGAGGAGCAGGAAAAAGCAAAAAATTTCAGAATTGCACCTTGCAATGCGGAGAAATTACTGTTTGTGCATTTACAATATTCATTGATTTTTGCCATTGAAAAACGTCCAGAAATGATTGAAGCTACTGACTGAATGAAAGGAGCTGGCATCTCACTCTCTTTGAATCTTCTTTATCATGCTAAGAGGAGCAGGAAAAAGCAAAAAATTTCAGAATTGCACCTTGCAATGCGGAGAAATTACTGTTTGTGCATTTACAATATTCATTGATTTTTGCCATTGAAAAACGTCCAGAAATGATTGAAGCTACTGACTGAATGAAAGGAGCTGGCATCTCACTCTCTTTGAATCTTCTTTATCATGCTAAGAGGAGCAGGAAAAAGCAAAAAATTTCAGAATTGCACCTTGCAATGCGGAGAAATTACAGTTTGTGCATTTACAATATTCATTGATTTTTGCCATTGAAAAACGTCCAGAAATGATTGAAGCTACTGACTGAATGAAAGGAGCTGGCATCTCACTCTCTTTGAATCTTCTTTATCATGCTAAGAGGAGCAGGAAAAAGCAAAAAATTTCAGCATTGCACCTTGCAATGCGGAGAAATTACTGTTTGTGCATTTACAATATTCATTGATTTTTGCCATTGAAAAATGTCCAGAAATGATTGAAGCTACTGACTGAATGAAAGGAGCTGGCATCTCACTCTCTTTGAATCTTCTTTATCATGCTAAGAGGAGCAGGAAAAAGCAAAAAATTTCAGAATTGCACCTTGCAATGCGGAGAAATTACTGTTTGTGCATTTACAATATTCATTGATTTTTGCCATTGAAAAACATGTTATTCATATACCAGAAATGTTTGAAGCTCCTGACTGAATGAAAGGAGCTGGCACCTCACTCTCTTTGAATCTTGTTTATCATGCTAAGAGGAGCAGGAAAAAGCAAAAAATTTCAGAATTGCACCTTGCAATGCGGAGAAATTACTGTTTGTGCATTTACAATATTCATTGATTTTTGCCATTGAAAAACGTCCAGAAATGATTGAAGCTACTGACTGAATGAAAGGAGCTAGCATCTCACTCTCTTTGAATCTTCTTTATCATGCTAAGAGGAGCAGGAAAAAGCAAAAAATTTCAGAATTGCACCTTGCAATGCGGAGAAATTACTGTTTGTGCATTTACAAAATTCATTGATTTTTGCCATTGAAAAACATCATGTTATTCATATACCAGAAATGATTGAAGCTACTGACTGAAGGAAAGGAGCTGGCATCTCACTCTCTTTGAATCTTCTTTATCATGCTAAGAGGAGCAGGAAAAAGCAAAAAATTTCAGAATTACACCTTGCAATGCGGAGAAATTACTGTTTGTGCATTTACAATATTCATTGATTTTTGCCATTGAAAAACGTCCGGAAATGATTGAAGCTACTGACTGAATGAAAGGAGCTGGCATCTCACTCTCTTTGAATCTTCTTTATCATGCTAAGAGGAGCAGGAAAAAGCAAAAAATTTCAGAATTGCACCTTGCAATGCGGAGAAATTACTGTTTGTGCATTTACAATATTCATTGATTTTTGCGATTGAAAAACATCATGTTATTCATATACCAGAAATGATTGAAGCTACTGACTGAATGAAAGGAGCTGGCATCTCACTCTCTTTGAATCTTCTTTATCATGCTAAGAGGAGCAGGAAAAAGTCAAAAATTTCAGAATTGCACCTTGCAATGGGGAGAAATTACTGTTTGTGCATTTACAATATTCAATGATTTTTGCAATTGAAAAACGTCCATAAATGATTGAAGCTACTGACTGAATGAAAGGAGCTGGCATCTCACTCTCTTTGAATCTTGTTTATCATGCTAAAAGGAGCAGGAAAAAGCAAAAAATTTCAGAATTGCACCTTGCAATGCGGAGAAATTACTGTTTGTGCATTTACAATATTCATTGATTTTTGCCATTGAAAAACGTCCAGAAATGATTGAAGCTACTGACTGAATGAAAGGAGCTGGCATCTCACTCTCTTTGAATCTTCTTTATCATGCTAAGAGGAGCAGGAAAAAGCAAAAAATTTCAGAATTGCACCTTGCAATGCGGAGAAATTACTGTTTGTGCATTTACAATATTCATTGATTTTTGCCATTGAAAAACATCATGTTATTCATATACCAGAAATGTTTGAAGCTACTGACTGAATGAAAGGAGCTGGTATCTCACTCTCTTTGAATCTTCTTCACAATGCTAAGAGGAGCAGGAAAAAGCAAAAAATTTCAGAATTGCACCTTGCAATGCGGAGAAATTACTGTTTGTGCATTTACAATATTCATTGATTTTTGCCATTGAAAAACGTCCAGAAATGATGGAAGCTACTGACAATGAAAGGAGCTGGCATCTCACTCTCTTTGAATCTTCTTTATCATGCTAAGAGGAGCAGGAAAAAGCAAAAAATTTCAGAATTGCACCTTGCAATGCTGAGAAATTACTGTTTGTGCATTTACAAAATTCATTGATTTTTGCCATTGAAAAACATCATGTTATTCATATACCAGAAATGATTGAAGCTACTGACTGAATGAAAGGAGCTGGCATCTCACTCTCTTTGAATCTTCTTTATCATGCTAAGAGGAGCAGGAAAAAGCAAAAAATTTCAGAATTGCACCTTGCAATGCGGAGAAATTACTGTTTGTGCATTTACAATATTCATTGATTTTTGCCATTGAAAAACGTCCAGAAATGATTGAAGCTACTGACTGAATGAAAGGAGCTGGCATCTCACTCTCTTTGAATCTTCTTTATCATGCTAAGAGGAGCAGGAAAAAGCAAAAAATTTCAGAATTGCACCTTGCAATGCGGAGAAATTACTGTTTGTGCATTTACAATATTCATTGATTTTTGCCATTGAAAAACGTCCAGAAATGATTGAAGCTACTGACTGAATGAAAGGAGCTGGCATCTCACTCTCTTTGAATCTTCTTTATCATGCTAAGAGGAGCAGGAAAAAGCAAAAAATTTCAGAATTGCACCTTGCAATGCGGAGAAATTACAGTTTGTGCATTTACAATATTCATTGATTTTTGCCATTGAAAAACGTCCAGAAATGATTGAAGCTACTGACTGAATGAAAGGAGCTGGCATCTCACTCTCTTTGAATCTTCTTTATCATGCTAAGAGGAGCAGAAAAAAGCAAAAAATTTCAGAATTGCACCTTGCAATGCGGAGAAATTACTGTTTGTGCATTTACAATATTCATTGATTTTTGCCATTGAAAAACATCATGTTATTCATATACCAGAAATGTTTGAAGCTACTGACTGAATGAAAGGAGCTGGCATCTCACTCTCTTTGAATCTTCTTTATCATGCTAAGAGGAGCAGGAAAAAGCAAAAAATTTCAGAATTGCACCTTGCAATGCGGAGAAATTACTGTTTGTGCATTTACAATATTCATTGATTTTTGCCATTGAAAAACGTCCAGAAATGATTGAAGCTACTGACTGAATGAAAGGAGCTGGCATCTCACTCTCTTTGAATCTTCTTATCATGCTAAGAGGAGCAGGAAAAAGCAAAAAATTTCAGAATTGCACCTTGCAATGCGGAGAAATTACTGTTTGTGCATTTACAATATTCATTGATTTTTGCGATTGAAAAACATCATGTTATTCATATACCAGAAATGATTGAAGCTACTGACTGAATGAAAGGAGCTGGCATCTCACTCTCTTTGAATCTTCTTTATCATGCTAAGAGGAGCAGGAAAAAGTAAAAAATTTCAGAATTGCACCTTGCAATGCGGAGAAATTACTGTTTGTGCATTTACAATATTCACTGATTTTTGCCATTGAAAAACGTCCAGAAATGATTGAAGCTACTGACTGAACTAAAGGAGCTGGCATCTCACTCTCTTTGAATCTTCTTTATCATGCTAAGAGGAGCAGGAAAAAGCAAAAAATTTCAGAATTGCACCTTGCAATGCGGAGAAATTACTGTTTGTGCATTTACAATATTCATTGATTTTTGCCATTGAAAAACATCATGTTATTCATATACCAGAAATGTTTGAAGCTACTGACTGAATGAAAGGAGCTGGTATCTCACTCTCTTTGAATCTTCTTCACAATGCTAAGAGGAGCAGGAAAAAGCAAAAAATTTCAGAATTGCACCTTGCATTGCGGAGAAATTACTGTTTGTGCATTTACAATATTCATTGATTTTTGCCATTGAAAAACGTCCAGAAATGATGGAAGCTACTGACAATGAAAGGAGCTGGCATCTCACTCTCTTTGAATCTTCTTTATCATGCTAAGAGGAGCAGGAAAAAGCAAAAAATTTCAGAATTGCACCTTGCAATGCTGAGAAATTACTGTTTGTGCATTTACAAAATTCATTGATTTTTGCCATTGAAAAACATCATGTTATTCATATACCAGAAATGATTGAAGCTACTGACTGAATGAAAGGAGCTGGCATCTCACTCTCTTTGAATCTTCTTTATCATGCTAAGAGGAGCAGGAAAAAGCAAAAAATTTCAGAATTGCACCTTGCAATGCGGAGAAATTACTGTTTGTGCATTTACAATATTCATTGATTTTTGCCATTGAAAAACGTCCAGAAATGATTGAAGCTACTGACTGAATGAAAGGAGCTGGCATCTCACTCTCTTTGAATCTTCTTTATCATGCTAAGAGGAGCAGGAAAAAGCAAAAAATTTCAGAATTGCACCTTGCAATGCGGAGAAATTACTGTTTGTGCATTTACAATATTCATTGATTTTTGCCATTGAAAAACGTCCAGAAATGATTGAAGCTACTGACTGAATGAAAGGAGCTGGCATCTCACTCTCTTTGAATCTTCTTTATCATGCTAAGAGGAGCAGGAAAAAGCAAAAAATTTCAGAATTGCACCTTACAATGCGGAGAAATTACAGTTTGTGCATTTACAATATTCATTGATTTTTGCCATTGAAAAACGTCCAGAAATGATTGAAGCTACTGACTGAATGAAAGGAGCTGGCATCTCACTCTCTTTGAATCTTCTTTATCATGCTAAGAGGAGCAGGAAAAAGCAAAAAATTTCAGCATTGCACCTTGCAATGCGGAGAAATTACTGTTTGTGCATTTACAATATTCATTGATTTTTGCCATTGAAAAATGTCCAGAAATGATTGAAGCTACTGACTGAATGAAAGGAGCTGGCATCTCACTCTCTTTGAATCTTCTTTATCATGCTAAGAGGAGCAGGAAAAAGCAAAAAATTTCAGAATTGCACCTTGCAATGCGGAGAAATTACTGTTTGTGCATTTACAATATTCATTGATTTTTGCCATTGAAAAACATGTTATTCATATACCAGAAATGTTTGAAACTCCTGACTGAATGAAAGGAGCTGGCACCTCACTCTCTTTGAATCTTGTTTATCATGCTAAGAGGAGCAGGAAAAAGCAAAAAATTTCAGAATTGCACCTTGCAATGCGGAGAAATTACTGTTTGTGCATTTACAATATTCATTGATTTTTGCCATTGAAAAACGTCCAGAAATGATTGAAGCTACTGACTGAATGAAAGGAGCTAGCATCTCACTCTCTTTGAATCTTCTTTATCATGCTAAGAGGAGCAGGAAAAAGCAAAAAATTTCAGAATTGCACCTTGCAATGCGGAGAAATTACTGTTTGTGCATTTACAAAATTCATTGATTTTTGCCATTGAAAAACATCATGTTATTCATATACCAGAAATGATTGAAGCTACTGACTGAAGGAAAGGAGCTGGCATCTCACTCTCTTTGAATCTTCTTTATCATGCTAAGAGGAGCAGGAAAAAGCAAAAAATTTCAGAATTACACCTTGCAATGCGGAGAAATTACTGTTTGTGCATTTACAATATTCATTGATTTTTGCCATTGAAAAACGTCCGGAAATGATTGAAGCTACTGACTGAATGAAAGGAGCTGGCATCTCACTCTCTTTGAATCTTCTTTATCATGCTAAGAGGAGCAGGAAAAAGCAAAAAATTTCAGAATTGCACCTTGCAATGCGGAGAAATTACTGTTTGTGCATTTACAATATTCATTGATTTTTGCGATTGAAAAACATCATGTTATTCATATACCAGAAATGATTGAAGCTACTGACTGAATGAAAGGAGCTGGCATCTCACTCTCTTTGAATCTTCTTTATCATGCTAAGAGGAGCAGGAAAAAGTCAAAAATTTCAGAATTGCACCTTGCAATGCGGAGAAATTACTGTTTGTGCATTTACAATATTCAATGATTTTTGCAATTGAAAAACGTCCATAAATGATTGAAGCTACTGACTGAATGAAAGGAGCTGGCATCTCACTCTCTTTGAATCTTGTTTATCATGCTAAAAGGAGCAGGAAAAAGCAAAAAATTTCAGAATTGCACCTTGCAATGCGGAGAAATTACTGTTTGTGCATTTACAATATTCATTGATTTTTGCCATTGAAAAACGTCCAGAAATGATTGAAGCTACTGACTGAATGAAAGGAGCTGGCATCTCACTCTCTTTGAATCTTCTTTATCATGCTAAGAGGAGCAGGAAAAAGCAAAAAATTTCAGAATTGCACCTTGCAATGCGGAGAAATTACTGTTTGTGCATTTACAATATTCATTGATTTTTGCAATTGAAAAACGTCCAGAAATGATTGAAGCTACTGACTGAATGAAAGGAGATGGCATCTCACTCTCTTTGAATCTTCTTTATCATGCTAAGAGGAGCAGGAAAAAGTAAAAAATTTCAGAATTGCACCTTGCAATGCGGAGAAATTACTGTTTGTGCATTTACAATATTCAATGATTTTTGCCATTGAAAAACGTCCAGAAATGATTGAAGCTACTGACTGAACGAAAGGAGCTGGCATCTCACTCTCTTTGAATCTTCTTTATCATGCTAAGAGGAGCAGGAAAAAGCAAAAAATTTCAGAATTGCACCTTGCAATGCGGAGAAATTACTGTTTGTGCATTTACAATATTCATTGATTTTTGCCATTGAAAAACATCATGTTATTCATATACCAGAAATGTTTGAAGCTACTGACTGAATGAAAGGAGCTGGTATCTCACTCTCTTTGAATCTTCTTCATAATGCTAAGAGGAGCAGGAAAAAGCAAAAAATTTCAGAATTGCACCTTGCAATGCGGAGAAATTACTGTTTGTGCATTTACAATATTCATTGATTTTTGCCATTGAAAAACGTCCAGAAATGATTGAAGCTACTGACAATGAAAGGAGCTGGCATCTCACTCTCTTTGAATCTTCTTTATCATGCTAAGAGGAGCAGGAAAAAGCAAAAAATTTCAGAATTGCACCTTGCAATGCTGAGAAATTACTGTTTGTGCATTTACAAAATTCATTGATTTTTGCCATTGAAAAACATCATGTTATTCATATACCAGAAATGATTGAAGCTACTGACTGAATGAAAGGAGCTGGCATCTCACTCTCTTTGAATCTTCTTTATCATGCTAAGAGGAGCAGGAAAAAGCAAAAAATTTCAGAATTGCACCTTGCAATGCGGAGAAATTACTGTTTGTGCATTTACAATATTCATTGATTTTTGCCATTGAAAAACATCATGTTATTCATATACCAGAAATGTTTGAAGCTACTGACTGAATGAAAGGAGCTGACATCTCACTCTCTTTGAATCTTCTTTATCATGCTAAGAGGAGCAGGAAAAAGCAAAAAATTTCAGAATTGCACCTTGCAATGCGGAGAAATTACTGTTTGTGCATTTACAATATTCATTGATTTTTGCCATTGAAAAACGTCCAGAAATGATTGAAGCTACTGACTGAATGAAAGGAGCTGGCATCTCACTCTCTTTGAATCTTCTTTATCATGCTAAGAGGAGCAGGAAAAAGCAAAAAATTTCAGAATTGCACCTTGCAATGCGGAGAAATTACTGTTTGTGCATTTACAATATTCATTGATTTTTGCCATTGAAAAACGTCCAGAAATGATTGAAGCTACTGACTGAATGAAAGGAGCTGGCATCTCACTCTCTTTGAATCTTCTTTATCATGCTAAGAGGAGCAGGAAAAAGCAAAAAATTTCAGAATTGCACCTTGCAATGCGGAGAAATTACTGTTTGTGCATTTAAAATATTCATTGATTTTTGCCATTGAAAAACGTCCAGAAATGATTGAAGCTACTGACAATGAAAGGAGCTGGCATCTCACTCTCTTTGAATCTTCTTTATCATGCTAAGAGCAGCAGGAAAAAGCAAAAAATTTCAGAATTGCACCTTGCAATGCGGAGAAATTACTGTTTGTGCATTTACAAAATTCATTGATTTTTGCCATTGAAAAACATCATGTTATTCATATACCAGAAATGATTGAAGCTACTGACTGAATGAAAGGAGCTGGCATCTCACTCTCTTTGAATCTTCTTTATCATGCTAAGAGGAGCAGGAAAAAGCAAAAAATTTCAGAATTGCACCTTGCAATGCGGAGAAATTACTGTTTGTGCATTTACAATATTCATTGATTTTTGCCATTGAAAAACATCATGTTATTCATATACCAGAAATGTTTGAAGCTACTGACTGAATGAAAGGAGCTGACATCTCACTCTCTTTGAATCTTCTTTATCATGCTAAGAGGAGCAGGAAAAAGCAAAAAATTTCAGAATTGCACCTTGCAATGCGGAGAAATTACTGTTTGTGCATTTACAATATTCATTGATTTTTGCCATTGAAAAATGTCCAGAAATAATTGAAGCTACTGACTGAATGAAAGGAGCTGGCATCTCACTCTCTTTGAATCTTCTTTATCATGCTAAGAGGAGCACAAACAGTAATTTATCCGCATTGCAAGGTGCAATTCTGAAATTTTTTGCTTTTTCCTGCTCCTCTTAGCATGATAAATAAGATTCAAAGAGAGTGAGATGCCAGCTCCTTTCATTCAGTCAGTAGCTTCAATCATTTCTGGATGTTTTTCAATGGCAAAAATCAATGAATATTGTAAATGCACAAACAGTAATTTCTCCGCATTGCAAGGTGCAATTCTGAAATTTTTTGCTTTTTCCTGCTCCTCTTAGCATGATAAAGAAGATTCAAAGAGAGTGAGATGCCAGCTCCTTTCCTTCAGTCAGTAGCTTCAATCATTTCTGGTATATGAATAACATGATGTTTTTCAATGGCAAAAATCAATGAATTTTGTAAATGCACAAACAGTAATTTCTCCGCATTGCAAGGCGCAATTCTGAAATTTTTTGCTTTTTCCTGCTCCTCTTAGCATGATAAAGAAGATTCAAAGAGAGTGAGATGCCAGCTCCTTTCATTCAGTCAGTAGCTTCAATCATTTCTGGACATTTTTCAATGGCAAAAATCAATGAATATTGTAAATGCACAAACAGTAATTTCTCCGCATTGCAAGGTGCAATTCTGAAATTTTTTGCTTTTTCCTGCTCCTCTTAGCATGATAAAGAAGATTCAAAGAGAGTGAGATGCCAGCTCCTTTCATTCAGTCAGTAGCTTCAATCATTTCTGGACGTTTTTCAATGGCAAAAATCAATGAATATTGTAAATGCACAAACAGTAATTTCTCCGCATTGCAAGGTGCAATTCTGAAATTTTTTGCTTTTTCCTGCTCCTCTTAGGATGATAAAGAAGATTCAAAGAGAGTGATATGCCAGCTTCTTTCATTCAGTCAGTACCTTCAATCATTTCTGGACGTTTTTCAATGGCAAAAATCAATGAATATTGTAAATGCACAAACAGTAATTTCTCCGCATTGCAAGGTGCAATTCTGAAATTTTTTGCTTTTTCCTGCTCCTCTTAGCATGATAAAGAAGATTCAAAGAGAGTGAGATGCCAGCTCCTTTCATTCAGTCAGTAGCTTCAATCATTTCTGGACGTTTTTCAATGGCAAAAATCAATGAATATTGTAAATGCACAAACTGTAATTTCTCCGCATTGCAAGGTGCAATTCTGAAATTTTTTGCTTTTTCCTGCTCCTCTTAGCATGATAAAGAAGATTCAAAGAGAGTGAGATGCCAGCTCCTTTCATTCAGTCAGTAGCTTCAATCATTTCTGGTATATGAATAACATGATGTTTTTCAATAGCAAAAATCAATGAATATTGTAAATGCACAAACAGTAATTTCTCCGCATTGCAAGGTGCAATTCTGAAATTTTTTGTTTTTTCCTGCTCCTCTTAGCATGATAAAGAAGATTCAAAGAGAGTGAGATGCCAGCTCCTTTCATTCAGTCAGTAGCTTCAATCATTTCTGGACGTTTTTCAATGGCAAAAATCAATGAATATTGTAAATGCACAAACAGTAATTTCTCCGCATTGCAAGGTGCAATTCTGAAATTTTTTGCTTTTTCCTGCTCCTCTTAGCATGATAAACAAGATTCAAAGAGAGTGAGATGCCAGCTCCTTTCATTCAGTCAGTAGCTTCAATCATTTCTGGACGTTTTTCAATGGCAAAAATCATTGAATATTGTAAATGCACAAACAGTAATTTCTCCGCATTGCAAGGTGCAATTCTGAAATTTTTTACTTTTTCCTGCTCCTCTTAGCATGATAAAGAAGATTCAAAGAGAGTGAGATGCCAGCTCCTTTCATTCAGTCAGTAGCTTCAAACATTTCTGGTATATGAATAACATGATGTTTTTCAATGGCAAAAATCAATGAATATTGTAAATGCACAAACAGTAATTTCTCCGCATTGCAAGGTGCAAGTCTGAAATTTTTTGCTTTTTCCTGCTCCTCTTAGCATGATAAAGAAGATTCAAAGAGAGTGAGATGCCAGCTACTTTCATTCAGTCAGTAGCTTCAATCATTTCTGGACGTTTTTCAATGGTAAAAATCAATGAATATTGTAAATGCACAAACAGTAATTTCTCCACATTGCAAGGTGCAATTCTGAAATTTTTTGCTTTTTCCTGCTCCTCTTAGCATGATAAAGAAGATTCAAAGAGAGTGAGATGCCAGCTCCTTTCATTCAGTCAGTAGCTTCAATCATTTCTGGTATATGAATAACATGATGTTTTTCAATGGCAAAAATCAATGAATATTGTAAATGCACAAACAGTAATTTCTCCGCATTGCAAGGTGCAAGTCTGAAATTTTTTGCTTTTTCCTGCTCCTCTTAGCATGATAAAGAAGATTCAAAGAGAGTGAGATGCCAGCTACTTTCATTCAGTCAGTAGCTTCAATCATTTCTGGACGTTTTTCAATGGTAAAAATCAATGAATATTGTAAATGCACAAACAGTAATTTCTCCACATTGCAAGGTGCAATTCTGAAATTTTTTGCTTTTTCCTGCTCCTCTTAGCATGATAAAGAAGATTCAAAGAGAGTGAGATGCCAGCTCCTTTCATTCAGTCAGTAGCTTCAAACATTTCTGGTATATGAATAACATGATGTTTTTCAATGGCAAAAATCAATGAATATTGTAAATGCACAAACAGTAATTTCTCCGCATTGCAAGGTGCAATTCTGAAATTTTTTGCTTTTTCCTGCTCCTCTTAGCATGATAAAGAAGATTCAAAGAGAGTGAGATGCCAGCTTCTTTCATTCAGTCAGTAGCTTCAATCATTTCTGGATGTTTTTCAATGGCAAAAATCAATGAATATTGTAAATGCACAAACTGTAATTTCTCCGCATTGCAAGGTGAAATTCTGAAATTTTTTGCTTTTTCCTGCTCCTCTTAGCATGATAAAGAAGATTCAAAGAGAGTGAGATGCCAGCTCCTTTCATTCAGTCAGTAGCTTCAATCATTTCTGGACGTTTTTCAATGGCAAAAATCAATGAATATTGTAAATGCACAAACAGTAATTTCTCCGCATTGCAAGGTGCAATTCTGAAATTTTTTGCGTTTTCCTGCTCCTCTTAGCATGATAAAGAAGATTCAAAGAGAGTGAGATGCCAGCTCCTTTCATTCAGTCAGTAGCTTCAATCATTTCTGGACGTTTTTCAATGGCAAAAATCAATGAATATTGTAAATGCACAAACAGTAATTTCTCCGCATTGCAAGGTGCAATTCTGAAATTTTTTGCTTTTTCCTGCTCCTCTTAGCATGATAAAGAAGATTCAAAGAGAGTGAGGTGCCAGCTCCTTTCATTCAGGCAGTAGCTTCAAACATTTCTGGTATATGAATAACATGTTTTTCAATGGCAAAAATCAATGAATATTGTAAATGCACAAACAGTAATTTCTCCGCATTGCAAGGTGCAATTCTGAAATTTTTTGCTTTTTCCTGCTCCTCTTAGCATGATAAAGAAGAATCAAAGAGAGTGAGATGCCAGCTCCTTTCATTCAGTCAGTAGCTTCAATCATTTCTGGACGTTTTTCAATGGCAAAAATCAATGAATATTGTAAATGCACAAACAGTAATTTCTCCGCATTGCAAGGTGCAATTCTGAAATTTTTTGCTTTTTCCTGCTCCTCTTAGCATGAAAAAGAAGATTCAAAGAGAGTGAGATGCCAGCTCCTTTCATTCAGTCAGTAGCTTCAATCATTTCTGGACGTTTTTCAATGGCAAAAATCAATGAATATTGTAAATGCACAAACAGTAATTTCTCCGCATTGCAAGGTGCAATTCTGAAATTTTTTGCTTTTTCCTGCTCCTCTTAGCATGATAAAGAAGATTCAAAGAGAGTGAGATGCCAGCTCCTTTCATTCAGTCAGTAGCTTCAAACATTTCTGGTATATGAATAACATGATGTTTTTCAATGGCAAAAATCAATGAATATTGTAAATGCACAAACAGTAATTTCTCCGCATTGCAAGGTGCAAGTCTGAAATTTTTTGCTTTTTCCTGCTCCTCTTAGCATGATAAAGAAGATTCAAAGAGAGTGAGATGCCAGCTACTTTCATTCAGTCAGTAGCTTCAATCATTTCTGGACGTTTTTCAATGGTAAAAATCAATGAATATTGTAAATGCACAAACAGTAATTTCTCCACATTGCAATGTGCAATTCTAAAATTTTTTGCTTTTTCCTGCTCCTCTTAGCATGATAAAGAAGATTCAAAGAGAGTTAGATGCCAGCTCCTTTCATTCAGTCAGTACCTTCAATCATTTCTGGACGTTTTTCAATGGCAAAAATCAATGAATATTGTAAATGCACAAACAGTAATTTCTCCGCATTGCAAGGTGCAATTCTGAAATTTTTTGCTTTTTCCTGCTCCTCTTAGCATGATAAAGAAGATTCAAAGAGAGTGAGATGCCAGCTCCTTTCATTCAGTCAGTAGCTTCAAACATTTCTGGTATATGAATAACATGATGTTTTTCAATGGCAAAAATCAATGAATATTGTAAATGCACAAACAGTAATTTCTCCGCATTGCAAGGTGCAAGTCTGAAATTTTTTGCTTTTTCCTGCTCCTCTTAGCATGATAAAGAAGATTCAAAGAGAGTGAGATGCCAGCTCCTTTCATTCAGTCAGTAGCTTCAAACACTTCTGGTATATGAATAACATGATGTTTTTCAATGGCAAAAATCAATGAATATTGTAAATGCACAAACAGTAATTTCTCCGCATTGCAAGGTGCAAGTCTGAAATTTTTTGCTTTTTCCTGCTCCTCTTAGCATGATAAAGAAGATTCAAAGAGAGTGAGATGCCAGCTACTTTCATTCAGTCAGTAGCTTCAATCATTTCTGGACGTTTTTCAATGGTAAAAATCAATGAATATTGTAAATGCACAAACAGTAATTTCTCCACATTGCAAGGTGCAATTCTGAAATTTTTTGCTTTTTAGTGCTCCTCTTAGCATGATAAAGAAGATTCAAAGAGAGTGAGATGCCAGCTCCTTTCATTCAGTCAGTAGCTTCAAACATTTCTGGTATATGAATAACATGATGTTTTTCAATGGCAAAAATCAATGAATATTGTAAATGCACAAACAGTAATTTCTCCGCATTGCAAGGTGCAATTCTGAAATTTTTTGCTTTTTCCTGCTCCTCTTAGCATGATAAAGAAGATTCAAAGAGAGTGAGATGCCAGCTCCTTTCATTCAGTCAGTAGCTTCAATCATTTCTGGACGTTTTTCAATGGCAAAAATCAATGAATATTGTAAATGCACAAACAGTAATTTCTCCGCATTGCAAGGTGCAATTCTGAAATTTTTTGCTTTTTCCTGCTCCTCTTAGCATGATAAAGAAGATTCAAAGAGAGTGAGATGCCAGCTCCTTTCATTCAGTCAGTAGCTTCAAACATTTCTGGTATATGAATAACATGTTTTTCAATGGCAAAAATCAATGAATATTGTAAATGCACAAACAGTAATTTCTCCGCATTGCAAGGTGCAATTCTGAAATTTTTTGCTTTTTCCCGCTCCTCTTAGCATGATAAAGAAGATTCAAAGAGAGTGAGGTGCCAGCTCCTTTCATTCAGTCAGTAGCTTCAAACATTTCTGGTATATGAATAACATGTTTTTCAATGGCAAAAATCAATGAATATTGTAAATGCACAAACAGTAATTTCTCCGCATTGCAAGGTGCAATTCTGAAATTTTTTGCTTTTTCCTGCTCCTCTTAGCATGATAAAGAAGATTCAAAGAGAGTGAGATGCCAGCTCCTTTCATTCAGTCAGTAGCTTCAATCATTTCTGGACGTTTTTCAATGGCAAAAATCAATGAATATTGTAAATGCACAAACAGTAATTTCTCCGCATTGCAAGGTGCAATTCTGAAATTTTTTGCTTTTTCCTGCTCCTCTTAGCATGATAAAGAAGATTCAAAGAGAGTGAGATGCCAGCTCCTTTCATTCAGTCAGTAGCTTCAATCATTTCTGGACGTTTTTCAATGGCAAAAATCAATGAATATTGTAAATGCACAAACAGTAATTTCTCCGCATTGCAAGGTGCAATTCTGAAATTTTTTGCTTTTTCCTGCTCCTCTTAGCATGATAAAGAAGATTCAAAGAGAGTGAGATGCCAGCTCCTTTCATTCAGTCAGTAGCTTCAAACATTTCTGGTATATGAATAACATGATGTTTTTCAATGGCAAAGATCAATGAATATTGTAAATGCACAAACAGTAATTTCTCCGCATTGCAAGGTGCAAGTCTGAAATTTTTTGCTTTTTCCTGCTCCTCTTAGCATGATAAAGAAGATTCAAAGAGAGTGAGATGCCAGCTACTTTCATTCAGTCAGTAGCTTCAATCATTTCTGGACGTTTTTCAATGGTAAAAATCAATGAATATTGTAAATGCACAAACAGTAATTTCTCCACATTGCAATGTGCAATTCTAAAATTTTTTGCTTTTTCCTGCTCCTCTTAGCATGATAAAGAAGATTCAAAGAGAGTTAGATGCCAGCTCCTTTCATTCAGTCAGTACCTTCAATCATTTCTGGACGTTTTTCAATGGCAAAAATCAATGAATATTGTAAATGCACAAACAGTAATTTCTCCGCATTGCAAGGTGCAATTCTGAAATTTTTTGCTTTTTCCTGCTCCTCTTAGCATGATAAAGAAGATTCAAAGAGAGTGAGATGCCAGCTCCTTTCATTCAGTCAGTAGCTTCAAACATTTCTGGTATATGAATAACATGATGTTTTTCAATGGCAAAAATCAATGAATATTGTAAATGCACAAACAGTAATTTCTCCGCATTGCAAGGTGCAAGTCTGAAATTTTTTGCTTTTTCCTGCTCCTCTTAGCATGATAAAGAAGATTCAAAGAGAGTGAGATGCCAGCTCCTTTCATTCAGTCAGTAGCTTCAAACACTTCTGGTATATGAATAACATGATGTTTTTCAATGGCAAAAATCAATGAATATTGTAAATGCACAAACAGTAATTTCTCCGCATTGCAAGGTGCAAGTCTGAAATTTTTTGCTTTTTCCTGCTCCTCTTAGCATGATAAAGAAGATTCAAAGAGAGTGAGATGCCAGCTACTTTCATTCAGTCAGTAGCTTCAATCATTTCTGGACGTTTTTCAATGGTAAAAATCAATGAATATTGTAAATGCACAAACAGTAATTTCTCCACATTGCAAGGTGCAATTCTGAAATTTTTTGCTTTTTAGTGCTCCTCTTAGCATGATAAAGAAGATTCAAAGAGAGTGAGATGCCAGCTCCTTTCATTCAGTCAGTAGCTTCAAACATTTCTGGTATATGAATAACATGATGTTTTTCAATGGCAAAAATCAATGAATATTGTAAATGCACAAACAGTAATTTCTCCGCATTGCAAGGTGCAATTCTGAAATTTTTTGCTTTTTCCTGCTCCTCTTAGCATGATAAAGAAGATTCAAAGAGAGTGAGATGCCAGCTCCTTTCATTCAGTCAGTAGCTTCAATCATTTCTGGACGTTTTTCAATGGCAAAAATCAATGAATATTGTAAATGCACAAACAGTAATTTCTCCGCATTGCAAGGTGCAATTCTGAAATTTTTTGCTTTTTCCTGCTCCTCTTAGCATGATAAAGAAGATTAAAAGAGAGTGAGATGCCAGCTCCTTTCATTCAGTCAGTAGCTTCAAACATTTCTGGTATATGAATAACATGTTTTTCAATGGCAAAAATCAATGAATATTGTAAATGCACAAACAGTAATTTCTCCGCATTGCAAGGTGCAATTCTGAAATTTTTTGCTTTTTCCCGCTCCTCTTAGCATGATAAAGAAGATTCAAAGAGAGTGAGGTGCCAGCTCCTTTCATTCAGTCAGTAGCTTCAAACATTTCTGGTATATGAATAACATGTTTTTCAATGGCAAAAATCAATGAATATTGTAAATGCACAAACAGTAATTTCTCCGCATTGCAAGGTGCAATTCTGAAATTTTTTGCTTTTTCCTGCTCCTCTTAGCATGATAAAGAAGATTCAAAGAGAGTGAGATGCCAGCTCCTTTCATTCAGTCAGTAGCTTCAATCATTTCTGGACGTTTTTCAATGGCAAAAATCAATGAATATTGTAAATGCACAAACAGTAATTTCTCCGCATTGCAAGGTGCAATTCTGAAATTTTTTGCTTTTTCCTGCTCCTCTTAGCATGATAAAGAAGATTCAAAGAGAGTGAGATGCCAGCTCCTTTCATTCAGTCAGTAGCTTCAATCATTTCTGGACGTTTTTCAATGGCAAAAATCAATGAATATTGTAAATGCACAAACAGTAATTTCTCCGCATTGCAAGGTGCAATTCTGAAATTTTTTGCTTTTTCCTGCTCCTCTTAGCATGATAAAGAAGATTCAAAGAGAGTGAGATGCCAGCTCCTTTCATTCAGTCAGTAGCTTCAAACATTTCTGGTATATGAATAACATGATGTTTTTCAATGGCAAAGATCAATGAATATTGTAAATGCACAAACAGTAATTTCTCCGCATTGCAAGGTGCAAGTCTGAAATTTTTTGCTTTTTCCTGCTCCTCTTAGCATGATAAAGAAGATTCAAAGAGAGTGAGATGCCAGCTACTTTCATTCAGTCAGTAGCTTCAATCATTTCTGGACGTTTTTCAATGGTAAAAATCAATGAATATTGTAAATGCACAAACAGTAATTTCTCCACATTGCAATGTGCAATTCTAAAATTTTTTGCTTTTTCCTGCTCCTCTTAGCATGATAAAGAAGATTCAAAGAGAGTGAGATGCCAGCTCCTTTCATTCAGTCAGTAGCTTCAAACATTTCTGGTATATGAATAACATGATGTTTTTCAATGGCAAAAATCAATGAATATTGTAAATGCACAAACAGTAATTTCTCCGCATTGCAAGGTGCAATTCTGAAATTTTTTGCTTTTTCCTGCTCCTCTTAGCATGATAAAGAAGATTCAAAGAGAGTGAGATGCCAGCTCCTTTCATTCAGTCAGTACCTTCAATCATTTCTGGACGTTTTTCAATGGCAAAAATCAATGAATATTGTAAATGCACAAACAGTAATTTCTCCGCATTGCAAGGTGCAATTCTGAAATTTTTTGCTTTTTCCCGCTCCTCTTAGCATGATAAAGAAGATTCAAAGAGAGTGAGGTGCCAGCTCCTTTCATTCAGTCAGTAGCTTCAAACATTTCTGGTATATGAATAACATGTTTTTCAATGGCAAAAATCAATGAATATTGTAAATGCACAAACAGTAATTTCTCCGCATTGCAAGGTGCAATTCTGAAATTTTTTGCTTTTTCCTGCTCCTCTTAGCATGATAAAGAAGATTCAAAGAGAGTGAGATGCCAGCTCCTTTCATTCAGTCAGTAGCTTCAATCATTTCTGGACGTTTTTCAATGGCAAAAATCAATGAATATTGTAAATGCACAAACAGTAATTTCTCCGCATTGCAAGGTGCAATTCTGAAATTTTTTGCTTTTTCCTGCTCCTCTTAGCATGATAAAGAAGATTCAAAGAGAGTGAGATGCCAGCTCCTTTCATTCAGTCAGTAGCTTCAATCATTTCTGGACGTTTTTCAATGGCAAAAATCAATGAATATTGTAAATGCACAAACAGTAATTTCTCCGCATTGCAAGGTGCAATTCTGAAATTTTTTGCTTTTTCCTGCTCCTCTTAGCATGATAAAGAAGATTCAAAGAGAGTGAGGTGCCAGCTCCTTTCATTCAGTCAGTAGCTTCAAACATTACTGGTATATGAATAACATGTTTTTCAATGGCAAAAATCAATGAATATTGTAAATGCACAAACAGTAATTTCTCCGCATTGCAAGGTGCAATTCTGAAATTTTTTGCTTTTTCCTGCTCCTCTTAGCATGATAAAGAAGAATCAAAGAGAGTGAGATGCCAGCTCCTTTCATTCAGTCAGTAGCTTCAATCATTTCTGGACGTTTTTCAATGGCAAAAATCAATGAATATTGTAAATGCACAAACAGTAATTTCTCCGCATTGCAAGGTGCAATTCTGAAATTTTTTGCTTTTTCCTGCTCCTCTTAGCATGATAAAGAAGATTCAAAGAGAGTGAGATGCCAGCTCCTTTCATTCAGTCAGTAGCTTCAATCATTTCTGGACGTTTTTCAATGGCAAAAATCAATGAATATTGTAAATGCACAAACAGTAATTTCTCCGCATTGCAAGGTGCAATTCTGAAATTTTTTGCTTTTTCCTGCTCCTCTTAGCATGATAAAGAAGATTCAAAGAGAGTGAGATGCCAGCTCCTTTCATTCAGTCAGTAGCTTCAAACATTTCTGGTATATGAATAACATGATGTTTTTCAATGGCAAAAATCAATGAATATTGTAAATGCACAAACAGTAATTTCTCCGCATTGCAAGGTGCAAGTCTGAAATTTTTTGCTTTTTCCTGCTCCTCTTAGCATGATAAAGAAGATTCAAAGAGAGTGAGATGCCAGCTACTTTCATTCAGTCAGTAGCTTCAATCATTTCTGGACGTTTTTCAATGGTAAAAATCAATGAATATTGTAAATGCACAAACAGTAATTTCTCCACATTGCAAAGTGCAATTCTAAAATTTTTTGCTTTTTCCTGCTCCTCTTAGCATGATAAAGAAGATTCAAAGAGAGTGAGATGCCAGCTCCTTTCATTCAGTCAGTACCTTCAATCATTTCTGGACGTTTTTCAATGGCAAAAATCAATGAATATTGTAAATGCACAAACAGTAATTTCTCCGCATTGCAAGGTGCAATTCTGAAATTTTTTGCTTTTTCCTGCTCCTCTTAGCATGATAAAGAAGATTCAAAGAGAGTGAGATGCCAGCTCCTTTCATTCAGTCAGTAGCTTCAAACATTTCTGGTATATGAATAACATGATGTTTTTCAATGGCAAAAATCAATGAATATTGTAAATGCACAAACAGTAATTTCTCCGCATTGCAAGGTGCAAGTCTGAAATTTTTTGCTTTTTCCTGCTCCTCTTAGCATGATAAAGAAGATTCAAAGAGAGTGAGATGCCAGCTCCTTTCATTCAGTCAGTAGCTTCAAACATTTCTGGTATATGAATAACATGATGTTTTTCAATGGCAAAAATCAATGAATATTGTAAATGCACAAACAGTAATTTCTCCGCATTGCAAGGTGCAAGTCTGAAATTTTTTGCTTTTTCCTGCTCCTCTTAGCATGATAAAGAAGATTCAAAGAGAGTGAGATGCCAGCTACTTTCATTCAGTCAGTAGCTTCAATCATTTCTGGACGTTTTTCAATGGTAAAAATCAATGAATATTGTAAATGCACAAACAGTAATTTCTCCACATTGCAAGGTGCAATTCTGAAATTTTTTGCTTTTTAGTGCTCCTCTTAGCATGATAAAGAAGATTCAAAGAGAGTGAGATGCCAGCTCCTTTCATTCAGTCAGTAGCTTCAAACATTTCTGGTATATGAATAACATGATGTTTTTCAATGGCAAAAATCAATGAATATTGTAAATGCACAAACAGTAATTTCTCCGCATTGCAAGGTGCAATTCTGAAATTTTTTGCTTTTTCCTGCTCCTCTTAGCATGATAAAGAAGATTCAAAGAGAGTGAGATGCCAGCTCCTTTCATTCAGTCAGTAGCTTCAATCATTTCTGGACGTTTTTCAATGGCAAAAATCAATGAATATTGTAAATGCACAAACAGTAATTTCTCCGCATTGCAAGGTGCAATTCTGAAATTTTTTGCTTTTTCCTGCTCCTCTTAGCATGATAAAGAAGATTCAAAGAGAATGAGATGCCAGCTCCTTTCATTCAGTCAGTACCTTCAATCATTTCTGGACGTTTTTCAATGGCAAAAATCAATGAATATTGTAAATGCACAAACAGTAATTTCTCCGCATTGCAAGGTGCAATTCTGAAATTTTTTGCTTTTTCCCGCTCCTCTTAGCATGATAAAGAAGATTCAAAGAGAGTGAGGTGCCAGCTCCTTTCATTCAGTCAGTAGCTTCAAACATTTCTGGTATATGAATAACATGTTTTTCAATGGCAAAAATCAATGAATATTGTAAATGCACAAACAGTAATTTCTCCGCATTGCAAGGTGCAATTCTGAAATTTTTTGCTTTTTCCTGCTCCTCTTAGCATGATAAAGAAGATTCAAAGAGAGTGAGATGCCAGCTCCTTTCATTCAGTCAGTAGCTTCAATCATTTCTGGACGTTTTTCAATGGCAAAAATCAATGAATATTGTAAATGCACAAACAGTAATTTCTCCGCATTGCAAGGTGCAATTCTGAAATTTTTTGCTTTTTCCTGCTCCTCTTAGCATGATAAAGAAGATTCAAAGAGAGTGAGATGCCAGCTCCTTTCATTCAGTCAGTAGCTTCAATCATTTCTGGACGTTTTTCAATGGCAAAAATCAATGAATATTGTAAATGCACAAACAGTAATTTCTCCGCATTGCAAGGTGCAATTCTGAAATTTTTTGCTTTTTCCTGCTCCTCTTAGCATGATAAAGAAGATTCAAAGAGAGTGAGATGCCAGCTCCTTTCATTCAGTCAGTAGCTTCAAACATTTCTGGTATATGAATAACATGATGTTTTTCAATGGCAAAGATCAATGAATATTGTAAATGCACAAACAGTAATTTCTCCGCATTGCAAGGTGCAAGTCTGAAATTTTTTGCTTTTTCCTGCTCCTCTTAGCATGATAAAGAAGATTCAAAGAGAGTGAGATGCCAGCTACTTTCATTCAGTCAGTAGCTTCAATCATTTCTGGACGTTTTTCAATGGTAAAAATCAATGAATATTGTAAATGCACAAACAGTAATTTCTCCACATTGCAATGTGCAATTCTAAAATTTTTTGCTTTTTCCTGCTCCTCTTAGCATGATAAAGAAGATTCAAAGAGAGTGAGATGCCAGCTCCTTTCATTCAGTCAGTAGCTTCAAACATTTCTGGTATATGAATAACATGATGTTTTTCAATGGCAAAAATCAATGAATATTGTAAATGCACAAACAGTAATTTCTCCGCATTGCAAGGTGCAATTCTGAAATTTTTTGCTTTTTCCTGCTCCTCTTAGCATGATAAAGAAGATTCAAAGAGAGTGAGATGCCAGCTCCTTTCATTCAGTCAGTACCTTCAATCATTTCTGGACGTTTTTCAATGGCAAAAATCAATGAATATTGTAAATGCACAAACAGCAATTTCTCCGCATTGCAAGGTGCAATTCTGAAATTTTTTGCTTTTTCCCGCTCCTCTTAGCATGATAAAGAAGATTCAAAGAGAGTGAGGTGCCAGCTCCTTTCATTCAGTCAGTAGCTTCAAACATTTCTGGTATATGAATAACATGTTTTTCAATGGCAAAAATCAATGAATATTGTAAATGCACAAACAGTAATTTCTCCGCATTGCAAGGTGCAATTCTGAAATTTTTTGCTTTTTCCTGCTCCTCTTAGCATGATAAAGAAGATTCAAAGAGAGTGAGATGCCAGCTCCTTTCATTCAGTCAGTAGCTTCAATCATTTCTGGACGTTTTTCAATGGCAAAAATCAATGAATATTGTAAATGCACAAACAGTAATTTCTCCGCATTGCAAGGTGCAATTCTGAAATTTTTTGCTTTTTCCTGCTCCTCTTAGCATGATAAAGAAGATTCAAAGAGAGTGAGATGCCAGCTCCTTTGATTCAGTCAGTAGCTTCAAACATTTCTGGTATATGAATAACATGATGTTTTTCAATGGCAAAAATCAATGAATATTGTAAATGCACAAACAGTAATTTCTCCGCATTGCAAGGTGCAAGTCTGAAATTTTTTGCTTTTTCCTGCTCCTCTTAGCATGATAAAGAAGATTCAAAGAGAGTGAGATGCCAGCTACTTTCATTCAGTCAGTAGCTTCCATCATTTCTGGACGTTTTTCAATGGTAAAAATCAATGAATATTGTAAATGCACAAACAGTAATTTCTCCACATTGCAATGTGCAATTCTAAAATTTTTTGCTTTTTCCTGCTCCTCTTAGCATGATAAAGAAGATTCAAAGAGAGTGAGATGCCAGCTCCTTTCATTCAGTCAGTAGCTTCAAACATTTCTGGTATATGAATAACATGATGTTTTTCAATGGCAAAAATCAATGAATATTGTAAATGCACAAACAGTAATTTCTCCGCATTGCAAGGTGCAATTCTGAAATTTTTGCTTTTTCCTGCTCCTCTTAGCATGATAAAGAAGATTCAAAGAGAGTGAGATGCCAACTCCTTTCATTCAGTCAGTAGCTTCAAACATTTCTGGTATATGAATAACATGATGTTTTTCAATGGCAAAAATCAATGAATATTGTAAATGCACAAACAGTAATTTCTCCGCATTGCAAGGTGCAATTCTGAAATTTTTTGCTTTTTCCTGCTCCTCTTAGCATGATAAAGAAGATTCAAAGAGAGTGAGATGCCAGCTCCTTTCATTCAGTCAGTAGCTTCAATCATTTCTGGACGTTTTTCAATGGCAAAAATCAATGAATATTGTAAATGCACAAACAGTAATTTCTCCGCATTGCAAGGTGCAATTCTGAAATTTTTTGCTTTTTCCTGCTCCTCTTAGCATGATAAAGAAGATTCAAAGAGAGTGAGATGCCAGCTCCTTTCATTCAGTCAGTAGCTTCAATCATTTCTGGTATATGAATAACATGATGTTTTTCAATGGCAAAAATCAATGAATATTGTAAATGCACAAACAGTAATTTCTCCGCATTGCAAGGTGCAAGTCTGAAATTTTTTGCTTTTTCCTGCTCCTCTTAGCATGATAAAGAAGATTCAAAGAGAGTGAGATGCCAGCTACTTTCATTCAGTCAGTAGCTTCAATCATTTCTGGACGTTTTTCAATGGTAAAAATCAATGAATATTGTAAATGCACAAACAGTAATTTCTCCACATTGCAAGGTGCAATTCTGAAATTTTTTGCTTTTTCCTGCTCCTCTTAGCATGATAAAGAAGATTCAAAGAGAGTGAGATGCCAGCTCCTTTCATTCAGTCAGTAGCTTCAAACATTTCTGGTATATGAATAACATGATGTTTTTCAATGGCAAAAATCAATGAATATTGTAAATGCACAAACAGTAATTTCTCCGCATTGCAAGGTGCAATTCTGAAATTTTTTGCTTTTTCCTGCTCCTCTTAGCATGATAAAGAAGATTCAAAGAGAGTGAGATGCCAGCTTCTTTCATTCAGTCAGTAGCTTCAATCATTTCTGGATGTTTTTCAATGGCAAAAATCAATGAATATTGTAAATGCACAAACTGTAATTTCTCCGCATTGCAAGGTGCAATTCTGAAATTTTTTGCTTTTTCCTGCTCCTCTTAGCATGATAAAGAAGATTCAAAGAGAGTGAGATGCCAGCTCCTTTCATTCAGTCAGTAGCTTCAATCATTTCTGGACGTTTTTCAATGGCAAAAATCAATGAATATTGTAAATGCACAAACAGTAATTTCTCCGCATTGCAAGGTGCAATTCTGAAATTTTTTGCGTTTTCCTGCTCCTCTTAGCATGATAAAGAAGATTCAAAGAGAGTGAGATGCCAGCTCCTTTCATTCAGTCAGTAGCTTCAATCATTTCTGGACGTTTTTCAATGGCAAAAATCAATGAATATTGTAAATGCACAAACAGTAATTTCTCCGCATTGCAAGGTGCAATTCTGAAATTTTTTGCTTTTTCCTGCTCCTCTTAGCATGATAAAGAAGATTCAAAGAGAGTGAGGTGCCAGCTCCTTTCATTCAGTCAGTAGCTTCAAACATTTCTGGTATATGAATAACATGTTTTTCAATGGCAAAAATCAATGAATATTGTAAATGCACAAACAGTAATTTCTCCGCATTGCAAGGTGCAATTCTGAAATTTTTTGCTTTTTCCTGCTCCTCTTAGCATGATAAAGAAGAATCAAAGAGAGTGAGATGCCAGCTCCTTTCATTCAGTCAGTAGCTTCAATCATTTCTGGACGTTTTTCAATGGCAAAAATCAATGAATATTGTAAATGCACAAACAGTAATTTCTCCGCATTGCAAGGTGCAATTCTGAAATTTTTTGCTTTTTCCTGCTCCTCTTAGCATGAAAAAGAAGATTCAAAGAGAGTGAGATGCCAGCTCCTTTCATTCAGTCAGTAGCTTCAATCATTTCTGGACGTTTTTCAATGGCAAAAATCAATGAATATTGTAAATGCACAAACAGTAATTTCTCCGCATTGCAAGGTGCAATTCTGAAATTTTTTGCTTTTTCCTGCTCCTCTTAGCATGATAAAGAAGATTCAAAGAGAGTGAGATGCCAGCTCCTTTCATTCAGTCAGTAGCTTCAAACATTTCTGGTATATGAATAACATGATGTTTTTCAATGGCAAAAATCAATGAATATTGTAAATGCACAAACAGTAATTTCTCCGCATTGCAAGGTGCAAGTCTGAAAATTTTTGCTTTTTCCTGCTCCTCTTAGCATGATAAAGAAGATTCAAAGAGAGTGAGATGCCAGCTACTTTCATTCAGTCAGTAGCTTCAATCATTTCTGGACGTTTTTCAATGGTAAAAATCAATGAATATTGTAAATGCACAAACAGTAATTTCTCCACATTGCAATGTGCAATTCTGAAATTTTTTGCTTTTTCCTGCTCCTCTTAGCATGATAAAGAAGATTCAAAGAGAGTGAGATGCCAGCTCCTTTCATTCAGTCAGTAGCTTCAAACATTTCTGGTATATGAATAACATGATGTTTTTCAATGGCAAAAATCAATGAATATTGTAAATGCACAAACAGTAATTTCTCCGCATTGCAAGGTGCAAGTCTGAAATTTTTTGCTTTTTCCTGCTCCTCTTAGCATGATAAAGAAGATTCAAAGAGAGTGAGATGCCAGCTCCTTTCATTCAGTCAGTAGCTTCAAACATTTCTGGTATATGAATAACATGATGTTTTTCAATGGCAAAAATCAATGAATATTGTAAATGCACAAACAGTAATTTCTCCGCATTGCAAGGTGCAAGTCTGAAATTTTTTGCTTTTTCCTGCTCCTCTTAGCATGATAAAGAAGATTCAAAGAGAGTTAGATGCCAGCTACTTTCATTCAGTCAGTAGCTTCAATCACTTCTGGACGTTTTTCAATGGTAAAAATCAATGAATATTGTAAATGCACAAACAGTAATTTCTCCACATTGCAAGGTGCAATTCTGAAATTTTTTGCTTTTTAGTGCTCCTCTTAGCATGATAAAGAAGATTCAAAGAGAGTGAGATGCCAGCTCCTTTCATTCAGTCAGTAGCTTCAAACATTTCTGGTATATGAATAACATGATGTTTTTCAATGGCAAAAATCAATGAATATTGTAAATGCACAAACAGTAATTTCTCCGCATTGCAAGGTGCAATTCTGAAATTTTTTGCTTTTTCCTGCTCCTCTTAGCATGATAAAGAAGATTCAAAGAGAGTGAGATGCCAGCTCCTTTCATTCAGTCAGTAGCTTCAATCATTTCTGGACGTTTTTCAATGGCAAAAATCAATGAATATTGTAAATGCACAAACAGTAATTTCTCCGCATTGCAAGGTGCAATTCTGAAATTTTTTGCTTTTTCCTGCTCCTCTTAGCATGATAAAGAAGATTCAAAGAGAGTGAGATGCCAGCTCCTTTCATTCAGTCAGTAGCTTCAAACATTTCTGGTATATGAATAACATGTTTTTCAAGGGCAAAAATCAATGAATATTGTAAATGCACAAACAGTAATTTCTCCGCATTGCAAGGTGCAAGTCTGAAAATTTTTGCTTTTTCCTGCTCCTCTTAGCATGATAAAGAAGATTCAAAGAGAGTGAGATGCCAGCTACTTTCATTCAGTCAGTAGCTTCAATCATTTCTGGACGTTTTTCAATGGTAAAAATCAATGAATATTGTAAATGCACAAACAGTAATTTCTCCACATTGCAATGTGCAATTCTGAAATTTTTTGCTTTTTCCTGCTCCTCTTAGCATGATAAAGAAGATTCAAAGAGAGTGAGATGCCAGCTCCTTTCATTCAGTCAGTAGCTTCAAACATTTCTGGTATATGAATAACATGATGTTTTTCAATGGCAAAAATCAATGAATATTGTAAATGCACAAACAGTAATTTCTCCGCATTGCAAGGTGCAAGTCTGAAATTTTTTGCTTTTTCCTGCTCCTCTTAGCATGATAAAGAAGATTCAAAGAGAGTGAGATGCCAGCTCCTTTCATTCAGTCAGTAGCTTCAAACATTTCTGGTATATGAATAACATGATGTTTTTCAATGGCAAAAATCAATGAATATTGTAAATGCACAAACAGTAATTTCTCCGCATTGCAAGGTGCAAGTCTGAAATTTTTTGCTTTTTCCTGCTCCTCTTAGCATGATAAAGAAGATTCAAAGAGAGTTAGATGCCAGCTACTTTCATTCAGTCAGTAGCTTCAATCACTTCTGGACGTTTTTCAATGGTAAAAATCAATGAATATTGTAAATGCACAAACAGTAATTTCTCCACATTGCAAGGTGCAATTCTGAAATTTTTTGCTTTTTAGTGCTCCTCTTAGCATGATAAAGAAGATTCAAAGAGAGTGAGATGCCAGCTCCTTTCATTCAGTCAGTAGCTTCAAACATTTCTGGTATATGAATAACATGATGTTTTTCAATGGCAAAAATCAATGAATATTGTAAATGCACAAACAGTAATTTCTCCGCATTGCAAGGTGCAATTCTGAAATTTTTTGCTTTTTCCTGCTCCTCTTAGCATGATAAAGAAGATTCAAAGAGAGTGAGATGCCAGCTCCTTTCATTCAGTCAGTAGCTTCAATCATTTCTGGACGTTTTTCAATGGCAAAAATCAATGAATATTGTAAATGCACAAACAGTAATTTCTCCGCATTGCAAGGTGCAATTCTGAAATTTTTTGCTTTTTCCTGCTCCTCTTAGCATGATAAAGAAGATTCAAAGAGAGTGAGATGCCAGCTCCTTTCATTCAGTCAGTAGCTTCAAACATTTCTGGTATATGAATAACATGTTTTTCAAGGGCAAAAATCAATGAATATTGTAAATGCACAAACAGTAATTTCTCCGCATTGCAAGGTGCAATTCTGAAATTTTTTGCTTTTTCCCGCTCCTCTTAGCATGATAAAGAAGATTCAAAGAGAGTGAGGTGCCAGCTCCTTTCATTCAGTCAGTAGCTTCAAACATTTCTGGTATATGAATAACATGTTTTTCAATGGCAAAAATCAATGAATATTGTAAATGCACAAACAGTAATTTCTCCGCATTGCAAGGTGCAATTCTGAAATTTTTTGCTTTTTCCTGCTCCTCTTAGCATGATAAAGAAGATTCAAAGAGAGTGAGATGCCAGCTCCTTTCATTCAGTCAGTAGCTTCAATCATTTCTGGACGTTTTTCAATGGCAAAAATCAATGAATATTGTAAATGCACAAACAGTAATTTCTCCGCATTGCAAGGTGCAATTCTGAAATTTTTTGCTTTTTCCTGCTCCTCTTAGCATGATAAAGAAGATTCAAAGAGAGTGAGATGCCAGCTCCTTTCATTCAGTCAGTAGCTTCAATCATTTCTGGACGTTTTTCAATGGCAAAAATCAATGAATATTGTAAATGCACAAACAGTAATTTCTCCGCATTGCAAGGTGCAATTCTGAAATTTTTTGCTTTTTCCTGCTCCTCTTAGCATGATAAAGAAGATTCAAAGAGAGTGAGATGCCAGCTCCTTTCATTCAGTCAGTAGCTTCAAACATTTCTGGTATATGAATAACATGATGTTTTTCAATGGCAAAGATCAATGAATATTGTAAATGCACAAACAGTAATTTCTCCGCATTGCAAGGTGCAAGTCTGAAATTTTTTGCTTTTTCCTGCTCCTCTTAGCATGATAAAGAAGATTCAAAGAGAGTGAGATGCCAGCTACTTTCATTCAGTCAGTAGCTTCAATCATTTCTGGACGTTTTTCAATGGTAAAAATCAATGAATATTGTAAATGCACAAACAGTAATTTCTCCACATTGCAATGTGCAATTCTAAAATTTTTTGCTTTTTCCTGCTCCTCTTAGCATGATAAAGAAGATTCAAAGAGAGTGAGATGCCAGCTCCTTTCATTCAGTCAGTAGCTTCAAACATTTCTGGTATATGAATAACATGATGTTTTTCAATGGCAAAAATCAATGAATATTGTAAATGCACAAACAGTAATTTCTCCGCATTGCAAGGTGCAATTCTGAAATTTTTTGCTTTTTCCTGCTCCTCTTAGCATGATAAAGAAGATTCAAAGAGAGTGAGATGCCAGCTCCTTTCATTCAGTCAGTACCTTCAATCATTTCTGGACGTTTTTCAATGGCAAAAATCAATGAATATTGTAAATGCACAAACAGTAATTTCTCCGCATTGCAAGGTGCAATTCTGAAATTTTTTGCTTTTTCCCGCTCCTCTTAGCATGATAAAGAAGATTCAAAGAGAGTGAGGTGCCAGCTCCTTTCATTCAGTCAGTAGCTTCAAACATTTCTGGTATATGAATAACATGTTTTTCAATGGCAAAAATCAATGAATATTGTAAATGCACAAACAGTAATTTCTCCGCATTGCAAGGTGCAATTCTGAAATTTTTTGCTTTTTCCTGCTCCTCTTAGCATGATAAAGAAGATTCAAAGAGAGTGAGATGCCAGCTCCTTTCATTCAGTCAGTAGCTTCAATCATTTCTGGACGTTTTTCAATGGCAAAAATCAATGAATATTGTAAATGCACAAACAGTAATTTCTCCGCATTGCAAGGTGCAATTCTGAAATTTTTTGCTTTTTCCTGCTCCTCTTAGCATGATAAAGAAGATTCAAAGAGAGTGAGATGCCAGCTCCTTTCATTCAGTCAGTAGCTTCAATCATTTCTGGACGTTTTTCAATGGCAAAAATCAATGAATATTGTAAATGCACAAACAGTAATTTCTCCGCATTGCAAGGTGCAATTCTGAAATTTTTTGCTTTTTCCTGCTCCTCTTAGCATGATAAAGAAGATTCAAAGAGAGTGAGGTGCCAGCTCCTTTCATTCAGTCAGTAGCTTCAAACATTTCTGGTATATGAATAACATGTTTTTCAATGGCAAAAATCAATGAATATTGTAAATGCACAAACAGTAATTTCTCCGCATTGCAAGGTGCAATTCTGAAATTTTTTGCTTTTTCCTGCTCCTCTTAGCATGATAAAGAAGAATCAAAGAGAGTGAGATGCCAGCTCCTTTCATTCAGTCAGTAGCTTCAATCATTTCTGGACGTTTTTCAATGGCAAAAATCAATGAATATTGTAAATGCACAAACAGTAATTTCTCCGCATTGCAAGGTGCAATTCTGAAATTTTTTGCTTTTTCCTGCTCCTCTTAGCATGATAAAGAAGATTCAAAGAGAGTGAGATGCCAGCTCCTTTCATTCAGTCAGTAGCTTCAATCATTTCTGGACGTTTTTCAATGGCAAAAATCAATGAATATTGTAAATGCACAAACAGTAATTTCTCCGCATTGCAAGGTGCAATTCTGAAATTTTTTGCTTTTTCCTGCTCCTCTTAGCATGATAAAGAAGATTCAAAGAGAGTGAGATGCCAGTTCCTTTCATTCAGTCAGTAGCTTCAAACATTTCTGGTATATGAATAACATGATGTTTTTCAATGGCAAAAATCAATGAATATTGTAAATGCACAAACAGTAATTTCTCCGCATTGCAAGGTGCAAGTCTGAAATTTTTTGCTTTTTCCTGCTCCTCTTAGCATGATAAAGAAGATTCAAAGAGAGTGAGATGCCAGCTACTTTCATTCAGTCAGTAGCTTCAATCATTTCTGGACGTTTTTCAATGGTAAAAATCAATGAATATTGTAAATGCACAAACAGTAATTTCTCCACATTGCAATGTGCAATTCTAAAATTTTTTGCTTTTTCCTGCTCCTCTTAGCATGATAAAGAAGATTCAAAGAGAGTGAGATGCCAGCTCCTTTCATTCAGTCAGTACCTTCAATCATTTCTGGACGTTTTTCAATGGCAAAAATCAATGAATATTGTAAATGCACAAACAGTAATTTCTCCGCATTGCAAGGTGCAATTCTGAAATTTTTTGCTTTTTCCTGCTCCTCTTAGCATGATAAAGAAGATTCAAAGAGAGTGAGATGCCAGCTCCTTTCATTCAGTCAGTAGCTTCAAACATTTCTGGTATATGAATAACATGATGTTTTTCAATGGCAAAAATCAATGAATATTGTAAATGCACAAACAGTAATTTCTCCGCATTGCAAGGTGCAAGTCTGAAATTTTTTGCTTTTTCCTGCTCCTCTTAGCATGATAAAGAAGATTCAAAGAGAGTGAGATGCCAGCTCCTTTCATTCAGTCAGTAGCTTCAAACATTTCTGGTATATGAATAACATGATGTTTTTCAATGGCAAAAATCAATGAATATTGTAAATGCACAAACAGTAATTTCTCCGCATTGCAAGGTGCAAGTCTGAAATTTTTTGCTTTTTCCTGCTCCTCTTAGCATGATAAAGAAGATTCAAAGAGAGTGAGATGCCAGCTACTTTCATTCAGTCAGTAGCTTCAATCATTTCTGGACGTTTTTCAATGGTAAAAATCAATGAATATTGTAAATGCACAAACAGTAATTTCTCCACATTGCAAGGTGCAATTCTGAAATTTTTTGCTTTTTAGTGCTCCTCTTAGCATGATAAAGAAGATTCAAAGAGAGTGAGATGCCAGCTCCTTTCATTCAGTCAGTAGCTTCAAACATTTCTGGTATATGAATAACATGATGTTTTTCAATGGCAAAAATCAATGAATATTGTAAATGCACAAACAGTAATTTCTCCGCATTGCAAGGTGCAATTCTGAAATTTTTTGCTTTTTCCTGCTCCTCTTAGCATGATAAAGAAGATTCAAAGAGAGTGAGATGCCAGCTCCTTTCATTCAGTCAGTAGCTTCAAACATTTCTGGTATATGAATAACATGTTTTTCAATGGCAAAAATCAATGAATATTGTAAATGCACAAACAGTAATTTCTCCGCATTGCAAGGTGCAATTCTGAAATTTTTTGCTTTTTCCTGCTCCTCTTAGCATGATAAAGAAGAATCAAAGAGAGTGAGATGCCAGCTCCTTTCATTCAGTCAGTAGCTTCAATCATTTCTGGACGTTTTTCAATGGCAAAAATCAATGAATATTGTAAATGCACAAACAGTAATTTCTCCGCATTGCAAGGTGCAATTCTGAAATTTTTTGCTTTTTCCTGCTCCTCTTAGCATGATAAAGAAGATTCAAAGAGAGTGAGATGCCAGCTCCTTTCATTCAGTCAGTAGCTTCAATCATTTCTGGACGTTTTTCAATGGCAAAAATCAATGAATATTGTAAATGCACAAACAGTAATTTCTCCGCATTGCAAGGTGCAATTCTGAAATTTTTTGCTTTTTCCTGCTCCTCTTAGCATGATAAAGAAGATTCAAAGAGAGTGAGATGCCAGTTCCTTTCATTCAGTCAGTAGCTTCAAACATTTCTGGTATATGAATAACATGATGTTTTTCAATGGCAAAAATCAATGAATATTGTAAATGCACAAACAGTAATTTCTCCGCATTGCAAGGTGCAAGTCTGAAATTTTTTGCTTTTTCCTGCTCCTCTTAGCATGATAAAGAAGATTCAAAGAGAGTGAGATGCCAGCTACTTTCATTCAGTCAGTAGCTTCAATCATTTCTGGACGTTTTTCAATGGTAAAAATCAATGAATATTGTAAATGCACAAACAGTAATTTCTCCACATTGCAATGTGCAATTCTAAAATTTTTTGCTTTTTCCTGCTCCTCTTAGCATGATAAAGAAGATTCAAAGAGAGTGAGATGCCAGCTCCTTTCATTCAGTCAGTACCTTCAATCATTTCTGGACGTTTTTCAATGGCAAAAATCAATGAATATTGTAAATGCACAAACAGTAATTTCTCCGCATTGCAAGGTGCAATTCTGAAATTTTTTGCTTTTTCCTGCTCCTCTTAGCATGATAAAGAAGATTCAAAGAGAGTGAGATGCCAGCTCCTTTCATTCAGTCAGTAGCTTCAAACATTTCTGGTATATGAATAACATGATGTTTTTCAATGGCAAAAATCAATGAATATTGTAAATGCACAAACAGTAATTTCTCCGCATTGCAAGGTGCAAGTCTGAAATTTTTTGCTTTTTCCTGCTCCTCTTAGCATGATAAAGAAGATTCAAAGAGAGTGAGATGCCAGCTCCTTTCATTCAGTCAGTAGCTTCAAACATTTCTGGTATATGAATAACATGATGTTTTTCAATGGCAAAAATCAATGAATATTGTAAATGCACAAACAGTAATTTCTCCGCATTGCAAGGTGCAAGTCTGAAATTTTTTGCTTTTTCCTGCTCCTCTTAGCATGATAAAGAAGATTCAAAGAGAGTGAGATGCCAGCTACTTTCATTCAGTCAGTAGCTTCAATCATTTCTGGACGTTTTTCAATGGTAAAAATCAATGAATATTGTAAATGCACAAACAGTAATTTCTCCACATTGCAAGGTGCAATTCTGAAATTTTTTGCTTTTTAGTGCTCCTCTTAGCATGATAAAGAAGATTCAAAGAGAGTGAGATGCCAGCTCCTTTCATTCAGTCAGTAGCTTCAAACATTTCTGGTATATGAATAACATGATGTTTTTCAATGGCAAAAATCAATGAATATTGTAAATGCACAAACAGTAATTTCTCCGCATTGCAAGGTGCAATTCTGAAATTTTTTGCTTTTTCCTGCTCCTCTTAGCATGATAAAGAAGATTCAAAGAGAGTGAGATGCCAGCTCCTTTCATTCAGTCAGTAGCTTCAATCATTTCTGGACGTTTTTCAATGGCAAAAATCAATGAATATTGTAAATGCACAAACAGTAATTTCTCCGCATTGCAAGGTGCAATTCTGAAATTTTTTGCTTTTTCCTGCTCCTCTTAGCATGATAAAGAAGATTCAAAGAGAATGAGATGCCAGCTCCTTTCATTCAGTCAGTACCTTCAATCATTTCTGGACGTTTTTCAATGGCAAAAATCAATGAATATTGTAAATGCACAAACAGTAATTTCTCCGCATTGCAAGGTGCAATTCTGAAATTTTTTGCTTTTTCCCGCTCCTCTTAGCATGATAAAGAAGATTCAAAGAGAGTGAGGTGCCAGCTCCTTTCATTCAGTCAGTAGCTTCAAACATTTCTGGTATATGAATAACATGTTTTTCAATGGCAAAAATCAATGAATATTGTAAATGCACAAACAGTAATTTCTCCGCATTGCAAGGTGCAATTCTGAAATTTTTTGCTTTTTCCTGCTCCTCTTAGCATGATAAAGAAGATTCAAAGAGAGTGAGATGCCAGCTCCTTTCATTCAGTCAGTAGCTTCAATCATTTCTGGACGTTTTTCAATGGCAAAAATCAATGAATATTGTAAATGCACAAACAGTAATTTCTCCGCATTGCAAGGTGCAATTCTGAAATTTTTTGCTTTTTCCTGCTCCTCTTAGCATGATAAAGAAGATTCAAAGAGAGTGAGATGCCAGCTCCTTTCATTCAGTCAGTAGCTTCAAACATTTCTGGTATATGAATAACATGATGTTTTTCAATGGCAAAGATCAATGAATATTGTAAATGCACAAACAGTAATTTCTCCGCATTGCAAGGTGCAAGTCTGAAATTTTTTGCTTTTTCCTGCTCCTCTTAGCATGATAAAGAAGATTCAAAGAGAGTGAGATGCCAGCTACTTTCATTCAGTCAGTAGCTTCAATCATTTCTGGACGTTTTTCAATGGTAAAAATCAATGAATATTGTAAATGCACAAACAGTAATTTCTCCACATTGCAATGTGCAATTCTAAAATTTTTTGCTTTTTCCTGCTCCTCTTAGCATGATAAAGAAGATTCAAAGAGAGTGAGATGCCAGCTCCTTTCATTCAGTCAGTAGCTTCAAACATTTCTGGTATATGAATAACATGATGTTTTTCAATGGCAAAAATCAATGAATATTGTAAATGCACAAACAGTAATTTCTCCGCATTGCAAGGTGCAATTCTGAAATTTTTTGCTTTTTCCTACTCCTCTTAGCATGATAAAGAAGATTCAAAGAGAGTGAGATGCCAGCTCCTTTCATTCAGTCAGTACCTTCAATCATTTCTGGACGTTTTTCAATGGCAAAAATCAATGAATATTGTAAATGCACAAACAGTAATTTCTCCGCATTGCAAGGTGCAATTCTGAAATTTTTTGCTTTTTCCCGCTCCTCTTAGCATGATAAAGAAGATTCAAAGAGAGTGAGGTGCCAGCTCCTTTCATTCAGTCAGTAGCTTCAAACATTTCTGGTATATGAATAACATGTTTTTCAATGGCAAAAATCAATGAATATTGTAAATGCACAAACAGTAATTTCTCCGCATTGCAAGGTGCAATTCTGAAATTTTTTGCTTTTTCCTGCTCCTCTTAGCATGATAAAGAAGATTCAAAGAGAGTGAGATGCCAGCTCCTTTCATTCAGTCAGTAGCTTCAATCATTTCTGGACGTTTTTCAATGGCAAAAATCAATGAATATTGTAAATGCACAAACAGTAATTTCTCCGCATTGCAAGGTGCAATTCTGAAATTTTTTGCTTTTTCCTGCTCCTCTTAGCATGATAAAGAAGATTCAAAGAGAGTGAGATGCCAGCTCCTTTGATTCAGTCAGTAGCTTCAAACATTTCTGGTATATGAATAACATGATGTTTTTCAATGGCAAAAATCAATGAATATTGTAAATGCACAAACAGTAATTTCTCCGCATTGCAAGGTGCAAGTCTGAAATTTTTTGCTTTTTCCTGCTCCTCTTAGCATGATAAAGAAGATTCAAAGAGAGTGAGATGCCAGCTACTTTCATTCAGTCAGTAGCTTCCATCATTTCTGGACGTTTTTCAATGGTAAAAATCAATGAATATTGTAAATGCACAAACAGTAATTTCTCCACATTGCAATGTGCAATTCTAAAATTTTTTGCTTTTTCCTGCTCCTCTTAGCATGATAAAGAAGATTCAAAGAGAGTGAGATGCCAGCTCCTTTCATTCAGTCAGTAGCTTCAAACATTTCTGGTATATGAATAACATGATGTTTTTCAATGGCAAAAATCAATGAATATTGTAAATGCACAAACAGTAATTTCTCCGCATTGCAAGGTGCAATTCTGAAATTTTTTGCTTTTTCCTGCTCCTCTTAGCATGATAAAGAAGATTCAAAGAGAGTGAGATGCCAACTCCTTTCATTCAGTCAGAAGCTTCAAACATTTCTGGTATATGAATAACATGATGTTTTTCAATGGCAAAAATCAATGAATATTGTAAATGCACAAACAGTAATTTCTCCGCATTGCAAGGTGCAATTCTGAAATTTTTTGCTTTTTCCTGCTCCTCTTAGCATGATAAAGAAGATTCAAAGAGAGTGAGATGCCAGCTCCTTTCATTCAGTCAGTAGCTTCAATCATTTCTGGATGTTTTTCAATGGCAAAAATCAATGAATATTGTAAATGCACAAACAGTAATTTCTCCGCATTGCAAGGTGCAATTCTGAAATTTTTTGCTTTTTCCTGCTCCTCTTAGCATGATAAAGAAGATTCAAAGAGAGTGAGATGCCAGCTCCTTTCATTCAGTCAGTAGCTTCAATCATTTCTGGACGTTTTTCCATGGCAAAAATCAATGAATATTGTAAATGCACAAACAGTAATTTCTCCGCATTGCAAGGTGCAATTCTGAAATTTTTTGCTTTTTCCTGCTCCTCTTAGCATGATAAAGAAGATTCAAAGAGAGTGAGATGCCAGCTCCTTTCATTCAGTCAGTAGCTTCAATCATTTCTGGACGTTTTTCAATGGTAAAAATCAATGAATATTGTAAATGCACAAACAGTAATTTCTCCACATTGCAAGGTGCAATTCTGAAATTTTTTGCTTTTTCCTGCTCCTCTTAGCATGATAAAGAAGATTCAAAGAGAGTGAGATGCCAGCTCCTTTCATTCAGTCAGTAGCTTCAAACATTTCTGGTATATGAATAACATGATGTTTTTCAATGGCAAAAATCAATGAATATTGTAAATGCACAAACAGTAATTTCTCCGCATTGCAAGGTGCAAGTCTGAAATTTTTTGCTTTTTCCTGCTCCTCTTAGCATGATAAAGAAGATTCAAAGAGAGTGAGATGCCAGCTACTTTCATTCAGTCAGTAGCTTCAATCATTTCTGGACGTTTTTCAATGGTAAAAATCAATGAATATTGTAAATGCACAAACAGTAATTTCTCCACATTGCAAGGTGCAATTCTGAAATTTTTTGCTTTTTCCTGCTCCTCTTAGCATGATAAAGAAGATTCAAAGAGAGTGAGATGCCAACTCCTTTCATTCAGTCAGTAGCTTCAAACATTTCTGGTATATGAATAACATGATGTTTTTCAATGGCAAAAATCAATGAATATTGTAAATGCACAAACAGTAATTTCTCCGCATTGCAAGGTGCAATTCTGAAATTTTTTGCTTTTTCCTGCTCCTCTTAGCATGATAAAGAAGATTCAAAGAGAGTGAGATGCCAGCTCCTTTCATTCAGTCAGTAGCTTCAATCATTTCTGGACGTTTTTCAATGGCAAAAATCAATGAATATTGTAAATGCACAAACAGTAATTTCTCCGCATTGCAAGGTGCAATTCTGAAATTTTTTGCTTTTTCCTGCTCCTCTTAGCATGATAAAGAAGATTCAAAGAGAGTGAGATGCCAGCTCCTTTCATTCAGTCAGTACCTTCAATCATTTCTGGACGTTTTTCAATGGCAAAAATCAATGAATATTGTAAATGCACAAACAGTAATTTCTCCGCATTGCAAGGTGCAATTCTGAAATTTTTTGCTTTTTCCCGCTCCTCTTAGCATGATAAAGAAGATTCAAAGAGAGTGAGGTGCCAGCTCCTTTCATTCAGTCAGTAGCTTCAAACATTTCTGGTATA
The DNA here is from genome assembly GCF_046119375.1 of Phyllobates terribilis. NCBI lineage: Eukaryota > Metazoa > Chordata > Amphibia > Anura > Dendrobatidae > Phyllobates > Phyllobates terribilis. The sequence goes on along the minus strand of NW_027365327.1, from coordinate 61,888 downwards.
TGAATAACATGTTTTTCAATGGCAAAAATCAATGAATATTGTAAATGCACAAACAGTAATTTCTCCGCATTGCAAGGTGCAATTCTGAAATTTTTTGCTTTTTCCTGCTCCTCTTAGCATGATAAAGAAGATTCAAAGAGAGTGAGATGCCAGCTCCTTTCATTCAGTCAGTAGCTTCAATCATTTCTGGACGTTTTTCAATGGCAAAAATCAATGAATATTGTAAATGCACAAACAGTAATTTCTCCGCATTGCAAGGTGCAATTCTGAAATTTTTTGCTTTTTCCTGCTCCTCTTAGCATGATAAAGAAGATTCAAAGAGAGTGAGATGCCAGCTCCTTTCATTCAGTCAGTAGCTTCAATCATTTCTGGACGTTTTTCAATGGCAAAAATCAATGAATATTGTAAATGCACAAACAGTAATTTCTCCGCATTGCAAGGTGCAATTCTGAAATTTTTTGCTTTTTCCTGCTCCTCTTAGCATGATAAAGAAGATTCAAAGAGAGTGAGATGCCAGCTCCTTTGATTCAGTCAGTAGCTTCAAACATTTCTGGTATATGAATAACATGATGTTTTTCAATGGCAAAAATCAATGAATATTGTAAATGCACAAACAGTAATTTCTCCGCATTGCAAGGTGCAAGTCTGAAATTTTTTGCTTTTTCCTGCTCCTCTTAGCATGATAAAGAAGATTCAAAGAGAGTGAGATGCCAGCTACTTTCATTCAGTCAGTAGCTTCAATCATTTCTGGACGTTTTTCAATGGTAAAAATCAATGAATATTGTAAATGCACAAACAGTAATTTCTCCACATTGCAAGGTGCAATTCTGAAATTTTTTGCTTTTTCCTGCTCCTCTTAGCATGATAAAGAAGATTCAAAGAGAGTGAGATGCCAGCTCCTTTCATTCAGTCAGTAGCTTCAAACATTTCTGGTATATGAATAACATGATGTTTTTCAATGGCAAAAATCAATGAATATTGTAAATGCACAAACAGTAATTTCTCCGCATTGCAAGGTGCAAGTCTGAAATTTTTTGCTTTTTCCTGCTCCTCTTAGCATGATAAAGAAGATTCAAAGAGAGTGAGATGCCAGCTACTTTCATTCAGTCAGTAGCTTCAATCATTTCTGGACGTTTTTCAATGGTAAAAATCAATGAATATTGTAAATGCACAAACAGTAATTTCTCCACATTGCAAGGTGCAATTCTGAAATTTTTTGCTTTTTCCTGCTCCTCTTAGCATGATAAAGAAGATTCAAAGAGAGTGAGATGCCAGCTCCTTTCATTCAGTCAGTAGCTTCAAACATTTCTGGTATATGAATAACATGATGTTTTTCAATGGCAAAAATCAATGAATATTGTAAATGCACAAACAGTAATTTCTCCACATTGCAAGGTGCAATTCTGAAATTTTTTGCTTTTTCCTGCTCCTCTTAGCATGATAAAGAAGATTCAAAGAGAGTGAGATGCCAGCTCCTTTCATTCAGTCAGTAGCTTCAAACATTTCTGGTATATGAATAACATGATGTTTTTCAATGGCAAAAATCAATGAATATTGTAAATGCACAAACAGTAATTTCTCCGCATTGCAAGGTGCAATTCTGAAATTTTTTGCTTTTTCCTGCTCCTCTTAGCATGATAAAGAAGATTCAAAGAGAGTGAGATGCCAGCTCCTTTCATTCAGTCAGTAGCTTCAATCATTTCTGGACGTTTTTCAATGGCAAAAATCAATGAATATTGTAAATGCACAAACAGTAATTTCTCCGCATTGCAAGGTGCAATTCTGAAATTTTTTGCTTTTTCCTGCTCCTCTTAGCATGATAAAGAAGATTCAAAGAGAGTGAGATGTCAGCTCCTTTCATTCAGTCAGTAGCTTCAAACATTTCTGGTATATGAATAACATAATGTTTTTCAATGGCTAAAATCAATGAATATTGTAAATGCACAAACAGTAATTTCTCCGCATTGCAAGGTGCAATTCTGAAATTCTTTGCTTTTTCCTGCTCCTCTTAGCATGATAAAGAAGATTCAAAGAGAGTGAGATGCCAGCTCCTTTCATTCAGTCAGTAGCTTCAATCATTTCTGGACGTTTTTCAATGGCAAAAATCAATGAATATTGTAAATGCACAAACAGTAATTTCTCCGCATTGCAAGGTGCAATTCTGAAATTTTTTGCTTTTTCCTGCTCCTCTTAGCATGATAAAGAAGATTCAAAGAGAGTGAGATGCCAGCTCCTTTCATTCAGTCAGTAGCTTCAATCATTTCTGGACGTTTTTCAATGGCAAAAATCAATGAATATTGTAAATGCACAAACAGTAATTTCTCCGCATTGCAAGGTGCAATTCTGAAATTTTTTGCTTTTTCCTGCTCCTCTTAGCATGATAAAGAAGATTCAAAGAGAGTGAGATGCCAGCTCCTTTCATTCAGTCAGTAGCTTCAAACATTTCTGGAATATGAATAACATGATGTTTTTCAATGGCAAAAATCAATGAATATTGTAAATGCACAAACAGTAATTTCTCCGCATTGCAAGGTGCAAGTCTGAAATTTTTTGCTTTTTCCTGCTCCTCTTAGCATGATAAAGAAGATTCAAAGAGAGTGAGATGCCAGCTACTTTCATTCAGTCAGTAGCTTCAATCATTTCTGGACGTTTTTCAATGGTAAAAATCAATGAATATTGTAAATGCACAAACAGTAATTTCTCCACATTGCAATGTGCAATTCTAAAATTTTTTGCTTTTTCCTGCTCCTCTTAGCATGATAAAGAAGATTCAAAGAGAGTGAGATGCCAGCTCCTTTCATTCAGTCAGTAGCTTCAAACATTTCTGGTATATGAATAACATGATGTTTTTCAATGGCAAAAATCAATGAATATTGTAAATGCACAAACAGTAATTTCTCCGCATTGCAAGGTGCAATTCTGAAATTTTTTGCTTTTTCCTGCTCCTCTTAGCATGATAAAGAAGATTCAAAGAGAGTGAGATGCCAACTCCTTTCATTCAGTCAGTAGCTTCAAACATTTCTGGTATATGAATAACATGATGTTTTTCAATGGCAAAAATCAATGAATATTGTAAATGCACAAACAGTAATTTCTCCGCATTGCAAGGTGCAATTCTGAAATTTTTTGCTTTTTCCTGCTCCTCTTAGCATGATAAAGAAGATTCAAAGAGAGTGAGGTGCCAGCTCCTTTCATTCAGTCAGTAGCTTCAAACATTTCTGGTATATGAATAACATGTTTTTCAATGGCAAAAATCAATGAATATTGTAAATGCACAAACAGTAATTTCTCCGCATTGCAAGGTGCAATTCTGAAATTTTTTGCTTTTTCCTGCTCCTCTTAGCATGATAAAGAAGATTCAAAGAGAGTGAGATGCCAGCTCCTTTCATTCAGTCAGTAGCTTCAATCATTTCTGGACGTTTTTCAATGGCAAAAATCAATGAATATTGTAAATGCACAAACAGTAATTTCTCCGCATTGCAAGGTGCAATTCTGAAATTTTTTGCTTTTTCCTGCTCCTCTTAGCATGATAAAGAAGATTCAAAGAGAGTGAGATGCCAGCTCCTTTCATTCAGTCAGTAGCTTCAATCATTTCTGGACGTTTTTCAATGGCAAAAATCAATGAATATTGTAAATGCACAAACAGTAATTTCTCCGCATTGCAAGGTGCAATTCTGAAATTTTTTGCTTTTTCCTGCTCCTCTTAGCATGATAAAGAAGATTCAAAGAGAGTGAGATGCCAGCTCCTTTCATTCAGTCAGTAGCTTCAAACATTTCTGGTATATGAATAACATGATGTTTTTCAATGGCAAAGATCAATGAATATTGTAAATGCACAAACAGTAATTTCTCCGCATTGCAAGGTGCAAGTCTGAAATTTTTTGCTTTTTCCTGCTCCTCTTAGCATGATAAAGAAGATTCAAAGAGAGTGAGATGCCAGCTACTTTCATTCAGTCAGTAGCTTCAATCATTTCTGGACGTTTTTCAATGGTAAAAATCAATGAATATTGTAAATGCACAAACAGTAATTTCTCCACATTGCAATGTGCAATTCTAAAATTTTTTGCTTTTTCCTGCTCCTCTTAGCATGATAAAGAAGATTCAAAGAGAGTGAGATGCCAGCTCCTTTCATTCAGTCAGTAGCTTCAAACATTTCTGGTATATGAATAACATGATGTTTTTCAATGGCAAAAATCAATGAATATTGTAAATGCACAAACAGTAATTTCTCCGCATTGCAAGGTGCAATTCTGAAATTTTTTGCTTTTTCCTGCTCCTCTTAGCATGATAAAGAAGATTCAAAGAGAGTGAGATGCCAGCTCCTTTCATTCAGTCAGTACCTTCAATCATTTCTGGACGTTTTTCAATGGCAAAAATCAATGAATATTGTAAATGCACAAACAGTAATTTCTCCGCATTGCAAGGTGCAATTCTGAAATTTTTTGCTTTTTCCCGCTCCTCTTAGCATGATAAAGAAGATTCAAAGAGAGTGAGGTGCCAGCTCCTTTCATTCAGTCAGTAGCTTCAAACATTTCTGGTATATGAATAACATGTTTTTCAATGGCAAAAATCAATGAATATTGTAAATGCACAAACAGTAATTTCTCCGCATTGCAAGGTGCAATTCTGAAATTTTTTGCTTTTTCCTGCTCCTCTTAGCATGATAAAGAAGATTCAAAGAGAGTGAGATGCCAGCTCCTTTCATTCAGTCAGTAGCTTCAATCATTTCTGGACGTTTTTCAATGGCAAAAATCAATGAATATTGTAAATGCACAAACAGTAATTTCTCCGCATTGCAAGGTGCAATTCTGAAATTTTTTGCTTTTTCCTGCTCCTCTTAGCATGATAAAGAAGATTCAAAGAGAGTGAGATGCCAGCTCCTTTGATTCAGTCAGTAGCTTCAAACATTTCTGGTATATGAATAACATGATGTTTTTCAATGGCAAAAATCAATGAATATTGTAAATGCACAAACAGTAATTTCTCCGCATTGCAAGGTGCAAGTCTGAAATTTTTTGCTTTTTCCTGCTCCTCTTAGCATGATAAAGAAGATTCAAAGAGAGTGAGATGCCAGCTACTTTCATTCAGTCAGTAGCTTCCATCATTTCTGGACGTTTTTCAATGGTAAAAATCAATGAATATTGTAAATGCACAAACAGTAATTTCTCCACATTGCAATGTGCAATTCTAAAATTTTTTGCTTTTTCCTGCTCCTCTTAGCATGATAAAGAAGATTCAAAGAGAGTGAGATGCCAGCTCCTTTCATTCAGTCAGTAGCTTCAAACATTTCTGGTATATGAATAACATGATGTTTTTCAATGGCAAAAATCAATGAATATTGTAAATGCACAAACAGTAATTTCTCCGCATTGCAAGGTGCAATTCTGAAATTTTTTGCTTTTTCCTGCTCCTCTTAGCATGATAAAGAAGATTCAAAGAGAGTGAGATGCCAACTCCTTTCATTCAGTCAGAAGCTTCAAACATTTCTGGTATATGAATAACATGATGTTTTTCAATGGCAAAAATCAATGAATATTGTAAATGCACAAACAGTAATTTCTCCGCATTGCAAGGTGCAATTCTGAAATTTTTTGCTTTTTCCTGCTCCTCTTAGCATGATAAAGAAGATTCAAAGAGAGTGAGATGCCAGCTCCTTTCATTCAGTCAGTAGCTTCAATCATTTCTGGACGTTTTTCAATGGCAAAAATCAATGAATATTGTAAATGCACAAACAGTAATTTCTCCGCATTGCAAGGTGCAATTCTGAAATTTTTTGCTTTTTCCTGCTCCTCTTAGCATGATAAAGAAGATTCAAAGAGAGTGAGATGCCAGCTCCTTTCATTCAGTCAGTAGCTTCAAACATTTCTGGTATATGAATAACATGATGTTTTTCAATGGCAAAGATCAATGAATATTGTAAATGCACAAACAGTAATTTCTCCGCATTGCAAGGTGCAAGTCTGAAATTTTTTGCTTTTTCCTGCTCCTCTTAGCATGATAAAGAAGATTCAAAGAGAGTGAGATGCCAGCTACTTTCATTCAGTCAGTAGCTTCAATCATTTCTGGACGTTTTTCAATGGTAAAAATCAATGAATATTGTAAATGCACAAACAGTAATTTCTCCACATTGCAATGTGCAATTCTAAAATTTTTTGCTTTTTCCTGCTCCTCTTAGCATGATAAAGAAGATTCAAAGAGAGTGAGATGCCAGCTCCTTTCATTCAGTCAGTAGCTTCAAACATTTCTGGTATATGAATAACATGATGTTTTTCAATGGCAAAAATCAATGAATATTGTAAATGCACAAACAGTAATTTCTCCGCATTGCAAGGTGCAATTCTGAAATTTTTTGCTTTTTCCTGCTCCTCTTAGCATGATAAAGAAGATTCAAAGAGAGTGAGATGCCAGCTCCTTTCATTCAGTCAGTACCTTCAATCATTTCTGGACGTTTTTCAATGGCAAAAATCAATGAATATTGTAAATGCACAAACAGTAATTTCTCCGCATTGCAAGGTGCAATTCTGAAATTTTTTGCTTTTTCCCGCTCCTCTTAGCATGATAAAGAAGATTCAAAGAGAGTGAGGTGCCAGCTCCTTTCATTCAGTCAGTAGCTTCAAACATTTCTGGTATATGAATAACATGTTTTTCAATGGCAAAAATCAATGAATATTGTAAATGCACAAACAGTAATTTCTCCGCATTGCAAGGTGCAATTCTGAAATTTTTTGCTTTTTCCTGCTCCTCTTAGCATGATAAAGAAGATTCAAAGAGAGTGAGATGCCAGCTCCTTTCATTCAGTCAGTAGCTTCAATCATTTCTGGACGTTTTTCAATGGCAAAAATCAATGAATATTGTAAATGCACAAACAGTAATTTCTCCGCATTGCAAGGTGCAATTCTGAAATTTTTTGCTTTTTCCTGCTCCTCTTAGCATGATAAAGAAGATTCAAAGAGAGTGAGATGCCAGCTCCTTTGATTCAGTCAGTAGCTTCAAACATTTCTGGTATATGAATAACATGATGTTTTTCAATGGCAAAAATCAATGAATATTGTAAATGCACAAACAGTAATTTCTCCGCATTGCAAGGTGCAAGTCTGAAATTTTTTGCTTTTTCCTGCTCCTCTTAGCATGATAAAGAAGATTCAAAGAGAGTGAGATGCCAGCTACTTTCATTCAGTCAGTAGCTTCCATCATTTCTGGACGTTTTTCAATGGTAAAAATCAATGAATATTGTAAATGCACAAACAGTAATTTCTCCACATTGCAATGTGCAATTCTAAAATTTTTTGCTTTTTCCTGCTCCTCTTAGCATGATAAAGAAGATTCAAAGAGAGTGAGATGCCAGCTCCTTTCATTCAGTCAGTAGCTTCAAACATTTCTGGTATATGAATAACATGATGTTTTTCAATGGCAAAAATCAATGAATATTGTAAATGCACAAACAGTAATTTCTCCGCATTGCAAGGTGCAATTCTGAAATTTTTTGCTTTTTCCTGCTCCTCTTAGCATGATAAAGAAGATTCAAAGAGAGTGAGATGCCAACTCCTTTCATTCAGTCAGAAGCTTCAAACATTTCTGGTATATGAATAACATGATGTTTTTCAATGGCAAAAATCAATGAATATTGTAAATGCACAAACAGTAATTTCTCCGCATTGCAAGGAGCAATTCTGAAATTTTTTGCTTTTTCCTGCTCCTCTTAGCATGATAAAGAAGATTCAAAGAGAGTGAGATGCCAGCTCCTTTCATTCAGTCAGTAGCTTCAATCATTTCTGGACGTTTTTCAATGGCAAAAATCAATGAATATTGTAAATGCACAAACAGTAATTTCTCCGCATTGCAAGGTGCAATTCTGAAATTTTTTGCTTTTTCCTGCTCCTCTTAGCATGATAAAGAAGATTCAAAGAGAGTGAGATGCCAGCTCCTTTCATTCAGTCAGTAGCTTCAATCATTTCTGGACGTTTTTCCATGGCAAAAATCAATGAATATTGTAAATGCACAAACAGTAATTTCTCCGCATTGCAAGGTGCAATTCTGAAATTTTTTGCTTTTTCCTGCTCCTCTTAGCATGATAAAGAAGATTCAAAGAGAGTGAGATGCCAGCTCCTTTCATTCAGTCAGTAGCTTCAATCATTTCTGGACGTTTTTCAATGGTAAAAATCAATGAATATTGTAAATGCACAAACAGTAATTTCTCCACATTGCAAGGTGCAATTCTGAAATTTTTTGCTTTTTCCTGCTCCTCTTAGCATGATAAAGAAGATTCAAAGAGAGTGAGATGCCAGCTCCTTTCATTCAGTCAGTAGCTTCAAACATTTCTGGTATATGAATAACATGATGTTTTTCAATGGCAAAAATCAATGAATATTGTAAATGCACAAACAGTAATTTCTCCGCATTGCAAGGTGCAAGTCTGAAATTTTTTGCTTTTTCCTGCTCCTCTTAGCATGATAAAGAAGATTCAAAGAGAGTGAGATGCCAGCTACTTTCATTCAGTCAGTAGCTTCAATCATTTCTGGACGTTTTTCAATGGTAAAAATCAATGAATATTGTAAATGCACAAACAGTAATTTCTCCACATTGCAAGGTGCAATTCTGAAATTTTTTGCTTTTTCCTGCTCCTCTTAGCATGATAAAGAAGATTCAAAGAGAGTGAGATGCCAACTCCTTTCATTCAGTCAGTAGCTTCAAACATTTCTGGTATATGAATAACATGATGTTTTTCAATCGCAAAAATCAATGAATATTGTAAATGCACAAACAGTAATTTCTCCGCATTGCAAGGTGCAATTCTGAAATTTTTTGCTTTTTCCTGCTCCTCTTAGCATGATAAAGAAGATTCAAAGAGAGTGAGATGCCAGCTCCTTTCATTCAGTCAGTAGCTTCAATCATTTCTGGACGTTTTTCAATGGCAAAAATCAATGAATATTGTAAATGCACAAACAGTAATTTCTCCGCATTGCAAGGTGCAATTCTGAAATTTTTTGCTTTTTCCTGCTCCTCTTAGCATGATAAAGAAGATTCAAAGAGAGTGAGATGCCAGCTCCTTTGATTCAGTCAGTAGCTTCAAACATTTCTGGTATATGAATAACATGATGTTTTTCAATGGCAAAAATCAATGAATATTGTAAATGCACAAACAGTAATTTCTCCGCATTGCAAGGTGCAAGTCTGAAATTTTTTGCTTTTTCCTGCTCCTCTTAGCATGATAAAGAAGATTCAAAGAGAGTGAGATGCCAGCTACTTTCATTCAGTCAGTAGCTTCAATCATTTCTGGACGTTTTTCAATGGTAAAAATCAATGAATATTGTAAATGCACAAACAGTAATTTCTCCACATTGCAAGGTGCAATTCTGAAATTTTTTGCTTTTTCCTGCTCCTCTTAGCATGATAAAGAAGATTCAAAGAGAGTGAGATGCCAGCTCCTTTCATTCAGTCAGTAGCTTCAAACATTTCTGGTATATGAATAACATGATGTTTTTCAATGGCAAAAATCAATGAATATTGTAAATGCACAAACAGTAATTTCTCCGCATTGCAAGGTGCAAGTCTGAAATTTTTTGCTTTTTCCTGCTCCTCTTAGCATGATAAAGAAGATTCAAAGAGAGTGAGATGCCAGCTACTTTCATTCAGTCAGTAGCTTCAATCATTTCTGGACGTTTTTCAATGGTAAAAATCAATGAATATTGTAAATGCACAAACAGTAATTTCTCCACATTGCAAGGTGCAATTCTGAAATTTTTTGCTTTTTCCTGCTCCTCTTAGCATGATAAAGAAGATTCAAAGAGAGTGAGATGCCAGCTCCTTTCATTCAGTCAGTAGCTTCAAACATTTCTGGTATATGAATAACATGATGTTTTTCAATGGCAAAAATCAATGAATATTGTAAATGCACAAACAGTAATTTCTCCACATTGCAAGGTGCAATTCTGAAATTTTTTGCTTTTTCCTGCTCCTCTTAGCATGATAAAGAAGATTCAAAGAGAGTGAGATGCCAGCTCCTTTCATTCAGTCAGTAGCTTCAAACATTTCTGGTATATGAATAACATGATGTTTTTCAATGGCAAAAATCAATGAATATTGTAAATGCACAAACAGTAATTTCTCCGCATTGCAAGGTGCAATTCTGAAATTTTTTGCTTTTTCCTGCTCCTCTTAGCATGATAAAGAAGATTCAAAGAGAGTGAGATGCCAGCTCCTTTCATTCAGTCAGTAGCTTCAATCATTTCTGGACGTTTTTCAATGGCAAAAATCAATGAATATTGTAAATGCACAAACAGTAATTTCTCCGCATTGCAAGGTGCAATTCTGAAATTTTTTGCTTTTTCCTGCTCCTCTTAGCATGATAAAGAAGATTCAAAGAGAGTGAGATGTCAGCTCCTTTCATTCAGTCAGTAGCTTCAAACATTTCTGGTATATGAATAACATGATGTTTTTCAATGGCTAAAATCAATGAATATTGTAAATGCACAAACAGTAATTTCTCCGCATTGCAAGGTGCAATTCTGAAATTCTTTGCTTTTTCCTGCTCCTCTTAGCATGATAAAGAAGATTCAAAGAGAGTGAGATGCCAGCTCCTTTCATTCAGTCAGTAGCTTCAATCATTTCTGGACGTTTTTCAATGGCAAAAATCAATGAATATTGTAAATGCACAAACAGTAATTTCTCCGCATTGCAAGGTGCAATTCTGAAATTTTTTGCTTTTTCCTGCTCCTCTTAGCATGATAAAGAAGATTCAAAGAGAGTGAGATGCCAGCTCCTTTCATTCAGTCAGTAGCTTCAATCATTTCTGGACGTTTTTCAATGGCAAAAATCAATGAATATTGTAAATGCACAAACAGTAATTTCTCCGCATTGCAAGGTGCAATTCTGAAATTTTTTGCTTTTTCCTGCTCCTCTTAGCATGATAAAGAAGATTCAAAGAGAGTGAGATGCCAGCTCCTTTCATTCAGTCAGTAGCTTCAAACATTTCTGGAATATGAATAACATGATGTTTTTCAATGGCAAAAATCAATGAATATTGTAAATGCACAAACAGTAATTTCTCCGCATTGCAAGGTGCAAGTCTGAAATTTTTTGCTTTTTCCTGCTCCTCTTAGCATGATAAAGAAGATTCAAAGAGAGTGAGATGCCAGCTACTTTCATTCAGTCAGTAGCTTCAATCATTTCTGGACGTTTTTCAATGGTAAAAATCAATGAATATTGTAAATGCACAAACAGTAATTTCTCCACATTGCAATGTGCAATTCTAAAATTTTTTGCTTTTTCCTGCTCCTCTTAGCATGATAAAGAAGATTCAAAGAGAGTGAGATGCCAGCTCCTTTCATTCAGTCAGTAGCTTCAAACATTTCTGGTATATGAATAACATGATGTTTTTCAATGGCAAAAATCAATGAATATTGTAAATGCACAAACAGTAATTTCTCCGCATTGCAAGGTGCAATTCTGAAATTTTTTGCTTTTTCCTGCTCCTCTTAGCATGATAAAGAAGATTCAAAGAGAGTGAGATGCCAACTCCTTTCATTCAGTCAGTAGCTTCAAACATTTCTGGTATATGAATAACATGATGTTTTTCAATGGCAAAAATCAATGAATATTGTAAATGCACAAACAGTAATTTCTCCGCATTGCAAGGTGCAATTCTGAAATTTTTTGCTTTTTCCTGCTCCTCTTAGCATGATAAAGAAGATTCAAAGAGAGTGAGGTGCCAGCTCCTTTCATTCAGTCAGTAGCTTCAAACATTTCTGGTATATGAATAACATGTTTTTCAATGGCAAAAATCAATGAATATTGTAAATGCACAAACAGTAATTTCTCCGCATTGCAAGGTGCAATTCTGAAATTTTTTGCTTTTTCCTGCTCATCTTAGCATGATAAAGAAGATTCAAAGAGAGTGAGATGCCAGCTCCTTTCATTCAGTCAGTAGCTTCAAACATTTCTGGTATATGAATAACATGATGTTTTTCAATGGCAAAAATCAATGAATATTGTAAATGCACAAACAGTAATTTCTCCGCATTGCAAGGTGCAAGTCTGAAATTTTTTGCTTTTTCCTGCTCCTCTTAGCATGATAAAGAAGATTCAAAGAGAGTGAGATGCCAGCTACTTTCATTCAGTCAGTAGCTTCAATCATTTCTGGACGTTTTTCAATGGTAAAAATCAATGAATATTGTAAATGCACAAACAGTAATTTCTCCACATTGCAAGGTGCAATTCTGAAATTTTTTGCTTTTTCCTGCTCCTCTTAGCATGATAAAGAAGATTCAAAGAGAGTGAGATGCCAGCTCCTTTCATTCAGTCAGTAGCTTCAAACATTTCTGGTATATGAATAACATGATGTTTTTCAATGGCAAAAATCAATGAATATTGTAAATGCACAAACAGTAATTTCTCCACATTGCAAGGTGCAATTCTGAAATTTTTTGCTTTTTCCTGCTCCTCTTAGCATGATAAAGAAGATTCAAAGAGAGTGAGATGCCAGCTCCTTTCATTCAGTCAGTAGCTTCAAACATTTCTGGTATATGAATAACATGATGTTTTTCAATGGCAAAAATCAATGAATATTGTAAATGCACAAACAGTAATTTCTCCGCATTGCAAGGTGCAATTCTGAAATTTTTTGCTTTTTCCTGCTCCTCTTAGCATGATAAAGAAGATTCAAAGAGAGTGAGATGCCAGCTCCTTTCATTCAGTCAGTAGCTTCAATCATTTCTGGACGTTTTTCAATGGCAAAAATCAATGAATATTGTAAATGCACAAACAGTAATTTCTCCGCATTGCAAGGTGCAATTCTGAAATTTTTAGCTTTTTCCTGCTCCTCTTAGCATGATAAAGAATATTCAAAGAGAGTGAGATGTCAGCTCCTTTCATTCAGTCAGTAGCTTCAAACATTTCTGGTATATGAATAACATGATGTTTTTCAATGGCAAAAATCAATGAATATTGTAAATGCACAAACAGTAATTTCTCCGCATTGCAAGGTGCAATTCTGAAATTTTTTGCTTTTTCCTGCTCCTCTTAGCATGATAAAGAAGATTCAAAGAGAGTGAGATGCCAGCTCCTTTCATTCAGTCAGTAGCTTCAATCATTTCTGGTATATGAAAAACATGTTTTTCAATGGCAAAAATCAATGAATATTGTAAATGCACAAACAGTAATATCTCCACATTGCAAGGTGCAATTCTGAAATTTTTTGCTTTTTCCTGCTAATCCTAGCATGATAAAGAAGATTCAAAGAGAGTGAGATGCCAGCTCCTTTCATTCAGTCAGTAGCTTCAAACATTTCTGGTATATGAAAAACATGTTTTTCAATGGCAAAAATCAATGAATATTGTAAATGCACAAACAGTAATATCTCCACATTGCACGGTGCAATTCTGAAATTTTTAGCTTTTTCCTGTTAATCCTAGCATGATAAAGAAGATTCAAAGAGAGTGAGATGCCAGCTCCTTTCATTCAGTCAGTAGCTTCAAACATTTCTGGTATATGAAAAACATGTTTTTCAATGGCAAAAATCAATGAATATTGTAAATGCACAAACAGTAATATCTCCACATTGCAAGGTGCAATTCTGAAATTTTTTGCTTTTTCCTGCTAATCCTAGCATGATAAAGAAGATTCAAAGAGAGTGAGATGCCAGCTCCTTTCATTCAGTCAGTAGCTTCAAACATTTCTGGTATATGAAAAACATGTTTTTCAATGGCAAAAATCAATGAATATTGTAAATGCACAAACAGTAATATCTCCACATTGCACGGTGCAATTCTGAAATTTTTAGCTTTTTCCTGTTAATCCTAGCATGATAAAGAAGATTCAAAGAGAGTGAGATGCCAGCTCCTTTCATTCAGTCATTAGCTTCAAACATTTCTGGTATATGAAAAACATGTTTCATATTTCAGACTTGCACCTTGCAATGCGGAGAAATTACTGTTTGTGCATTTACAATATTCATTGATTTTTGCCATTGAAAAACATCATGTTATTCATATACCAGAAATGTTTGAAGCTACTGACTGAATCAAAGGAGCTGGCATCTCACTCTCTTTGAATCTTCTTTATCATGCTAAGAGGAGCAGGAAAAAGCAAAAAATTTCAGAATTGCACCTTGCAATGCGGAGAAATTACTGTTTGTGCATTTACAATATTCATTGATTTTTGCCATTGAAAAACGTCCAGAAATGATTGAAGCTACTGACTGAATGAAAGGAGCTGGCATCTCACTCTCTTTGAATCTTCTTTATCATGCTAAGAGGAGCAGGAAAAAGCAAAAAATTTCAGAATTGCACCTTGCAATGCGGAGAAATTACTGTTTGTGCATTTACAATATTCATTGATTTTTGCCATTGAAAAACGTCCAGAAATGATTGAAGCTACTGATTGAATGAAAGGAGCTGGCATCTCACTCTCTTTGAATCTTCTTTATCATGCTAAGAGGAGCAGGAAAAAGCAAAAAATTTCAGAATTGCACCTTGCAATGCGGAGAAATTACTGTTTGTGCATTTACAATATTCATTGATTTTTGCCATTGAAAAACATGTTATTCATATACCAGAAATGTTTGAAGCTACTGACTGAATGAAAGGAGCTGGCACCTCACTCTCTTTGAATCTTCTTTATCATGCTAAGAGGAGCAGGAAAAAGCAAAAAATTTCAGAATTGCACCTTGCAATGCGGAGAAATTACTGTTTGTGCATTTACAATATTCATTGATTTTTGCCATTGAAAAACATCATGTTATTCATATACCAGAAATGTTTGAAGCTACTGACTGAATGAAAGGAGTTGGCATCTCACTCTCTTTGAATCTTCTTTATCATGCTAAGAGGAGCAGGAAAAAGCAAAAAATTTCAGAATTGCACCTTGCAATGCGGAGAAATTACTGTTTGTGCATTTACAATATTCATTGATTTTTGCCATTGAAAAACATCGTTATTCATATACCAGAAATGTTTGAAGCTACTGACTGAATGAAAGGAGCTGGCATCTCACTCTCTTTGAATCTTCTTTATCATGCTAAGAGGAGCAGGAAAAAGCAAAAAATTTTAGAATTGCACATTGCAATGTGGAGAAATTACTGTTTGTGCATTTACAATATTCATTGATTTTTACCATTGAAAAACGTCCAGAAATGATTGAAGCTACTGACTGAATGAAAGTAGCTGGCATCTCACTCTCTTTGAATCTTCTTTATCATGCTAAGAGGAGCAGGAAAAAGCAAAAAATTTCAGACTTGCACCTTGCAATGCGGAGAAATTACTGTTTGTGCATTTACAATATTCATTGATTTTTGCCATTGAAAAACATCATGTTATTCATATTCCAGAAATGTTTGAAGCTACTGACTGAATGAAAGGAGCTGGCATCTCACTCTCTTTGAATCTTCTTTATCATGCTAAGAGGAGCAGGAAAAAGCAAAAAATTTCAGAATTGCACCTTGCAATGCGGAGAAATTACTGTTTGTGCATTTACAATATTCATTGATTTTTGCCATTGAAAAACGTCCAGAAATGATTGAAGCTACTGACTGAATGAAAGGAGCTGGCATCTCACTCTCTTTGAATCTTCTTTATCATGCTAAGAGGAGCAGGAAAAAGCAAAAAATTTCAGAATTGCACCTTGCAATGCGGAGAAATTACTGTTTGTGCATTTACAATATTCATTGATTTTTGCCATTGAAAAACGTCCAGAAATGATTGAAGCTACTGACTGAATGAAAGGAGCTGGCATCTCACTCTCTTTGAATCTTCTTTATCATGCTAAGAGGAGCAGGAAAAAGCAAAGAATTTCAGAATTGCACCTTGCAATGCGGAGAAATTACTGTTTGTGCATTTACAATATTCATTGATTTTAGCCATTGAAAAACATCATGTTATTCATATACCAGAAATGTTTGAAGCTACTGACTGAATGAAAGGAGCTGACATCTCACTCTCTTTGAATCTTCTTTATCATGCTAAGAGGAGCAGGAAAAAGCAAAAAATTTCAGAATTGCACCTTGCAATGCGGAGAAATTACTGTTTGTGCATTTACAATATTCATTGATTTTTGCCATTGAAAAACGTCCAGAAATGATTGAAGCTACTGACTGAATGAAAGGAGCTGGCATCTCACTCTCTTTGAATCTTCTTTATCATGCTAAGAGGAGCAGGAAAAAGCAAAAAATTTCAGAATTGCACCTTGCAATGCGGAGAAATTACTGTTTGTGCATTTACAATATTCATTGATTTTTGCCATTGAAAAACATCATGTTATTCATATACCAGAAATGTTTGAAGCTACTGACTGAATGAAAGGAGCTGGCATCTCACTCTCTTTGAATCTTCTTTATCATGCTAAGAGGAGCAGGAAAAAGCAAAAAATTTCAGAATTGCACCTTGCAATGTGGAGAAATTACTGTTTGTGCATTTACAATATTCATTGATTTTTGCCATTGAAAAACATCATGTTATTCATATACCAGAAATGTTTGAAGCTACTGACTGAATGAAAGGAGCTGGCATCTCACTCTCTTTGAATCTTCTTTATCATGCTAAGAGGAGCAGGAAAAAGCAAAAAATTTCAGAATTGCACCTTGCAATGTGGAGAAATTACTGTTTGTGCATTTACAATATTCATTGATTTTTACCATTGAAAAACGTCCAGAAATGATTGAAGCTACTGACTGAATGAAAGTAGCTGGCATCTCACTCTCTTTGAATCTTCTTTATCATGCTAAGAGGAGCAGGAAAAAGCAAAAAATTTCAGACTTGCACCTTGCAATGCGGAGAAATTACTGTTTGTGCATTTACAATATTCATTGATTTTTGCCATTGAAAAACATCATGTTATTCATATACCAGAAATGTTTGAAGCTACTGACTGAATGAAAGGAGCTGGCATCTCACTCTCTTTGAATCTTCTTTATCATGCTAAGAGGAGCAGGAAAAAGCAAAAAATTTCAGAATTGCACCTTGCAATGTGGAGAAATTACTGTTTGTGCATTTACAATATTCATTGATTTTTACCATTGAAAAACGTCCAGAAATGATTGAAGCTACTGACTGAATGAAAGTAGCTGGCATCTCACTCTCTTTGAATCTTCTTTATCATGCTAAGAGGAGCAGGAAAAAGCAAAAAATTTCAGACTTGCACCTTGCAATGCGGAGAAATTACTGTTTGTGCATTTACAATATTCATTGATTTTTGCCATTGAAAAACATCATGTTATTCATATACCAGAAATGTTTGAAGCTACTGACTGAATCAAAGGAGCTGGCATCTCACTCTCTTTGAATCTTCTTTATCATGCTAAGAGGAGCAGGAAAAAGCAAAAAATTTCAGAATTGCACCTTGCAATGCGGAGAAATTACTGTTTGTGCATTTACAATATTCATTGATTTTTGCCATTGAAAAACGTCCAGAAATGATTGAAGCTACTGACTGAATGAAAGGAGCTGGCATCTCACTCTCTTTGAATCTTCTTTATCATGCTAAGAGGAGCAGGAAAAAGCAAAAAATTTCAGACTTGCACCTTGCAATGCGGAGAAATTACTGTTTGTGCATTTACAATATTCATTGATTTTTGCCATTGAAAAACATCATGTTATTCATATACCAGAAATGTTTGAAGCTACTGACTGAATCAAAGGAGCTGGCATCTCACTCTCTTTGAATCTTCTTTATCATGCTAAGAGGAGCAGGAAAAAGCAAAAAATTTCAGAATTGCACCTTGCAATGCGGAGAAATTACTGTTTGTGCATTTACAATATTCATTGATTTTTGCCATTGAAAAACGTCCAGAAATGATTGAAGCTACTGACTGAATGAAAGGAGCTGGCATCTCACTCTCTTTGAATCTTCTTTATCATGCTAAGAGGAGCAGGAAAAAGCAAAAAATTTCAGAATTGCACCTTGCAATGCGGAGAAATTACTGTTTGTGCATTTACAATATTCATTGATTTTTGCCATTGAAAAACGTCCAGAAATGATTGAAGCTACTGACTGAATGAAAGGAGCTGGCATCTCACTCTCTTTGAATGTTCTTTATCATGCTAAGAGGAGCAGGAAAAAGCAAAAAATTTCAGAATTGCACCTTGCAATGCGGAGAAATTACTGTTTGTGCATTTACAATATTCATTGATTTTTGCCATTGAAAAACATGTTATTCATATACCAGAAATGTTTGAAGCTACTGACTGAATGAAAGGAGCTGGCACCTCACTCTCTTTGAATCTTCTTTATCATGCTAAGAGGAGCGGGAAAAAGCAAAAAATTTCAGAATTGCACCTTGCAATGCGGAGAAATTACTGTTTGTGCATTTACAATATTCATTGATTTTTGCCATTGAAAAACGTCCAGAAATGATTGAAGGTACTGACTGAATGAAAGGAGCTGGCATCTCACTCTCTTTGAATCTTCTTTATCATGCTAAGAGGAGCAGGAAAAAGCAAAAAATTTCAGAATTGCACCTTGCAATGCGGAGAAATTACTGTTTGTGCATTTACAATATTCATTGATTTTTGCCATTGAAAAACGTCCAGAAATGATTGAAGCTACTGACTGAATGAAAGGAGCTGGCATCTCACTCTCTTTGAATCTTCTTTATCATGCTAAGAGGAGCAGGAAAAAGCAAAAAATTTCAGAATTGCACCTTGCAATGCGGAGAAATTACTGTTTGTGCATTTACAATATTCATTGATTTTTGCCATTGAAAAACATCATGTTATTCATATACCAGAAATGTTTGAAGCTACTGACTGAATGAAAGGAGTTGGCATCTCACTCTCTTTGAATCTTCTTTATCATGCTAAGAGGAGCAGGAAAAAGCAAAAAATTTCAGAATTGCACCTTGCAATGTGGAGAAATTACTGTTTGTGCATTTACAATATTCATTGATTTTTACCATTGAAAAACGTCCAGAAATGATTGAAGCTACTGACTGAATGAAAGTAGCTGGCATCTCACTCTCTTTGAATCTTCTTTATCATGCTAAGAGGAGCAGGAAAAAGCAAAAAATTTCAGACTTGCACCTTGCAATGCGGAGAAATTACTGTTTGTGCATTTACAATATTCATTGATTTTTGCCATTGAAAAACATCATGTTATTCATATACCAGAAATGTTTGAAGCTACTGACTGAATGAAAGGAGCTGGCATCTCACTCTCTTTGAATCTTCTTTATCATGCTAAGAGGAGCAGGAAAAAGCAAAAAATTTCAGAATTGCACCTTGCAATGCGGAGAAATTACTGTTTGTGCATTTACAATATTCATTGATTTTTGCCATTGAAAAACGTCCAGAAATGATTGAAGCTACTGACTGAATGAAAGGAGCTGGCATCTCACTCTCTTTGAATCTTCTTTATCATGCTAAGAGGAGCAGGAAAAAGCAAAAAATTTCAGAATTGCACCTTGCAATGCGGAGAAATTACTGTTTGTGCATTTACAATATTCATTGATTTTTGCCATTGAAAAACATGTTATTCATATACCAGAAATGTTTGAAGCTACTGACTGAATGAAAGGAGCTGGCACCTCACTCTCTTTGAATCTTCTTTATCATGCTAAGAGGAGCGGGAAAAAGCAGAAAATTTCAGAATTGCACCTTGCAATGCGGAGAAATTACTGTTTGTGCATTTACAATATTCATTGATTTTTGCCATTGAAAAACGTCCAGAAATGATTGAAGGTACTGACTGAATGAAAGGAGCTGGCATCTCACTCTCTTTGAATCTTCTTTATCATGCTAAGAGGAGCAGGAAAAAGCAAAAAATTTCAGAATTGCACCTTGCAATGCGGAGAAATTACTGTTTGTGCATTTACAATATTCATTGATTTTTGCCATTGAAAAACATCATGTTATTCATATACCAGAAATGTTTGAAGCTACTGACTGAATGAAAGGAGCTGGCATCTCACTCTCTTTGAATCTTCTTTATCATGCTAAGAGGAGCAGGAAAAAGCAAAAAATTTTAGAATTGCACATTGCAATGTGGAGAAATTACTGTTTGTGCATTTACAATATTCATTGATTTTTACCATTGAAAAACGTCCAGAAATGATTGAAGCTACTGACTGAATGAAAGTAGCTGGCATCTCACTCTCTTTGAATCTTCTTTATCATGCTAAGAGGAGCAGGAAAAAGCAAAAAATTTCAGACTTGCACCTTGCAATGCGGAGAAATTACTGTTTGTGCATTTACAATATTCATTGATCTTTGCCATTGAAAAACATCATGTTATTCATATACCAGAAATGTTTGAAGCTACTGACTGAATGAAAGTAGCTGGCATCTCACTCTCTTTGAATCTTCTTTATCATGCTAAGAGGAGCAGGAAAAAGCAAAAAATTTCAGAATTGCACCTTGCAATGCGGAGAAATTACTGTTTGTGCATTTACAATATTCATTGATTTTTGCCATTGAAAAACGTCCAGAAATGATTGAAGCTACTGACTGAATGAAAGGAGCTGGCATCTCACTCTCTTTGAATCTTCTTTATCATGCTAAGAGGAGCAGGAAAAAGCAAAAAATTTCAGAATTGCACCTTGCAATGCGGAGAAATTACTGTTTGTGCATTTACAATATTCATTGATTTTTGCCATTGAAAAACGTCCAGAAATGATTGAAGCTACTGACTGAATGAAAGGAGCTGGCATCTCACTCTCTTTGAATCTTCTTTATCATGCTAAGAGGAGCAGGAAAAAGCAAAAAATTTCAGAATTGCACCTTGCAATGCGGAGAAATTACTGTTTGTGCATTTACAATATTCATTGATTTTTGCCATTGAAAAACATGTTATTCATATACCAGAAATGTTTGAAGCTACTGACTGAATGAAAGGAGCTGGCACCTCACTCTCTTTGAATCTTCTTTATCATGCTAAGAGGAGCGGGAAAAAGCAAAAAATTTCAGAATTGCACCTTGCAATGCGGAGAAATTACTGTTTGTGCATTTACAATATTCATTGATTTTTGCCATTGAAAAACGTCCAGAAATGATTGAAGGTACTGACTGAATGAAAGGAGCTGGCATCTCATTCTCTTTGAATCTTCTTTATCATGCTAAGAGGAGCAGGAAAAAGCAAAAAATTTCAGAATTGCACCTTGCAATGCGGAGAAATTACTGTTTGTGCATTTACAATATTCATTGATTTTTGCCATTGAAAAACGTCCAGAAATGATTGAAGCTACTGACTGAATGAAAGGAGCTGGCATCTCACTCTCTTTGAATCTTCTTTATCATGCTAAGAGGAGCAGGAAAAAGCAAAAAATTTCAGAATTGCACCTTGCAATGCGGAGAAATTACTGTTTGTGCATTTACAATATTCATTGATTTTTGCCATTGAAAAACATCATGTTATTCATATACCAGAAATGTTTGAAGCTACTGACTGAATGAAAGGAGCTGGCATCTCACTCTCTTTGAATCTTCTTTATCATGCTAAGAGGAGCACTAAAAAGCAAAAAATTTCAGAATTGCACCTTGCAATGTGGAGAAATTACTGTTTGTGCATTTACAATATTCATTGATTTTTACCATTGAAAAACGTCCAGAAATGATTGAAGCTACTGACTGAATGAAAGTAGCTGGCATCTCACTCTCTTTGAATCTTCTTTATCATGCTAAGAGGAGCAGGAAAAAGCAAAAAAATTCAGACTTGCACCTTGCAATGCGGAGAAATTACTGTTTGTGCATTTACAATATTCATTGATTTTTGCCATTGAAAAACATCATGTTATTCATATACCAGAAATGTTTGAAGCTACTGACTGAATGAAAGGAGCTGGCATCTCACTCTCTTTGAATCTTCTTTATCATGCTAAGAGGAGCAGGAAAAAGCAAAAAATTTCAGACTTGCACCTTGCAATGCGGAGAAATTACTGTTTGTGCATTTACAATATTCATTGATTTTTGCCATTGAAAAACGTCCAGAAATGATTGAAGGTACTGACTGAATGAAAGGAGCTGGCATCTCACTCTCTTTGAATCTTCTTTATCATGCTAAGAGGAGCAGGAAAAAGCAAAAAATTTCAGACTTGCACCTTGCAATGCGGAGAAATTACTGTTTGTGCATTTACAATATTCATTGATTTTTGCCATTGAAAAACATCATGTTATTCATATACCAGAAATGTTTGAAGCTACTGACTGAATGAAAGGAGCTGGCATCTCACTCTCTTTGAATCTTCTTTATCATGCTAAGAGGAGCAGGAAAAAGCAAAAAATTTCAGAATTGCACCTTGCAATGCGGAGAAATTACTGTTTGTGCATTTACAATATTCATTGATTTTTGCCATTGAAAAACGTCCAGAAATGATTGAAGCTACTGACTGAATGAAAGGAGCTGGCATCTCACTCTCTTTGAATCTTCTTTATCATGCTAAGAGGAGCAGGAAAAAGCAAAAAATTTCAGAATTGCACCTTGCAATGCGGAGAAATTACTGTTTGTGCATTTACAATATTCATTGATTTTTGCCATTGAAAAACGTCCAGAAATGATTGAAGCTACTGACTGAATGAAAGGAGCTGGCATCTCACTCTCTTTGATTCTTCTTTATCATGCTAAGAGGAGCAGGAAAAAGCAAAAAATTTCAGAATTGCACCTTGCAATGCGGAGAAATTACTGTTTGTGCATTTACAATATTCATTGATTTTTGCCATTGAAAAACATGTTATTCATATACCAGAAATGTTTGAAGCTACTGACTGAATGAAAGGAGCTGGCACCTCACTCTCTTTGAATCTTCTTTATCATGCTAAGAGGAGCAGGAAAAAGCAAAAAATTTCAGAATTGCACCTTGCAATGCGGAGAAATTACTGTTTGTGCATTTACAATATTCATTGATTTTTGCCATTGAAAAACGTCCAGAAATGATTGAAGCTACTGACTGAATGAAAGGAGCTGGCATCTCACTCTCTTTGAATCTTCTTTATCATGCTAAGAGGAGCAGGAAAAAGCAAAAAATTTCAGAATTGCACCTTGCAATGCGGAGAAATTACTGTTTGTGCATTTACAATATTCATTGATTTTTGCCATTGAAAAACATCATGTTATTCATATACCAGAAATGTTTGAAGCTACTGACTGAATGAAAGGAGCTGGCATCTCACTCTCTTTGAATCTTCTTTATCATGCTAAGAGGAGCAGGAAAAAGCAAAAAATTTTAGAATTGCACATTGCAATGTGGAGAAATTACTGTTTGTGCATTTACAATATTCATTGATTTTTACCATTGAAAAACGTCCAGAAATGATTGAAGCTACTGACTGAATGAAAGTAGCTGGCATCTCACTCTCTTTGAATCTTCTTTATCATGCTAAGAGGAGCAGGAAAAAGCAAAAAATTTCAGACTTGCACCTTGCAATGCGGAGAAATTACTGTTTGTGCATTTACAATATTCATTGATCTTTGCCATTGAAAAACATCATGTTATTCATATACCAGAAATGTTTGAAGCTACTGACTGAATGAAAGGAGCTGGCATCTCACTCTCTTTGAATCTTCTTTATCATGCTAAGAGGAGCAGGAAAAAGCAAAAAATTTCAGAATTGCACCTTGCAATGCGGAGAAATTACTGTTTGTGCATTTACAATATTCATTGATTTTTGCCATTGAAAAACGTCCAGAAATGATTGAAGCTACTGACTGAATGAAAGGAGCTGGCATCTCACTCTCTTTGAATCTTCTTTATCATGCTAAGAGGAGCAGGAAAAAGCAAAAAATTTCAGAATTGCACCTTGCAATGCGGAGAAATTACTGTTTGTGCATTTACAATATTCATTGATTTTTGCCATTGAAAAACGTCCAGAAATGATTGAAGCTACTGACTGAATGAAAGGAGCTGGCATCTCACTCTCTTTGAATCTTCTTTATCATGCTAAGAGGAGCAGGAAAAAGCAAAAAATTTCAGAATTGCACCTTGCAATGCGGAGAAATTACTGTTTGTGCATTTACAATATTCATTGATTTTTGCCATTGAAAAACATGTTATTCATATACCAGAAATGTTTGAAGCTACTGACTGAATGAAAGGAGCTGGCACCTCACTCTCTTTGAATCTTCTTTATCATGCTAAGAGGAGCGGGAAAAAGCAAAAAATTTCAGAATTGCACCTTGCAATGCGGAGAAATTACTGTTTGTGCATTTACAATATTCATTGATTTTTGCCATTGAAAAACGTCCAGAAATGATTGAAGGTACTGACTGAATGAAAGGAGCTGGCATCTCATTCTCTTTGAATCTTCTTTATCATGCTAAGAGGAGCAGGAAAAAGCAAAAAATTTCAGAATTGCACCTTGCAATGCGGAGAAATTACTGTTTGTGCATTTACAATATTCAATGATTTTTGCCATTGAAAAACGTCCAGAAATGATTGAAGCTACTGACTGAATGAAAGGAGCTGGCATCTCACTCTCTTTGAATCTTCTTTATCATGCTAAGAGGAGCAGGAAAAAGCAAAAAATTTCAGAATTGCACCTTGCAATGCGGAGAAATTACTGTTTGTGCATTTACAATATTCATTGATTTTTGCCATTGAAAAACATCATGTTATTCATATACCAGAAATGTTTGAAGCTACTGACTGAATGAAAGGAGCTGGCATCTCACTCTCTTTGAATCTTCTTTATCATGCTAAGAGGAGCACTAAAAAGCAAAAAATTTCAGAATTGCACCTTGCAATGTGGAGAAATTACTGTTTGTGCATTTACAATATTCATTGATTTTTACCATTGAAAAACGTCCAGAAATGATTGAAGCTACTGACTGAATGAAAGTAGCTGGCATCTCACTCTCTTTGAATCTTCTTTATCATGCTAAGAGGAGCAGGAAAAAGCAAAAAATTTCAGACTTGCACCTTGCAATGCGGAGAAATTACTGTTTGTGCATTTACAATATTCATTGATTTTTGCCATTGAAAAACATCATGTTATTCATATACCAGAAATGTTTGAAGCTACTGACTGAATGAAAGGAGCTGGCATCTCACTCTCTTTGAATCTTCTTTATCATGCTAAGAGGAGCAGGAAAAAGCAAAAAATTTCAGACTTGCACCTTGCAATGCGGAGAAATTACTGTTTGTGCATTTACAATATTCATTGATTTTTGCCATTGAAAAACATCATGTTATTCATATACCAGAAATGTTTGAAGCTACTGACTGAATGAAAGGAGCTGGCATCTCACTCTCTTTGAATCTTCTTTATCATGCTAAGAGGAGCAGGAAAAAGCAAAAAATTTCAGAATTGCACCTTGCAATGCGGAGAAATTACTGTTTGTGCATTTACAATATTCATTGATTTTTGCCATTGAAAAACGTCCAGAAATGATTGAAGGTACTGACTGAATGAAAGGAGCTGGCATCTCACTCTCTTTGAATCTTCTTTATCATGCTAAGAGGAGCAGGAAAAAGCAAAAAATTTTAGAATTGCACATTGCAATGTGGAGAAATTACTGTTTGTGCATTTACAATATTCATTGATTTTTACCATTGAAAAACGTCCAGAAATGATTGAAGCTACTGACTGAATGAAAGTAGCTGGCATCTCACTCTCTTTGAATCTTCTTTATCATGCTAAGAGGAGCAGGAAAAAGCAAAAAATTTCAGACTTGCACCTTGCAATGCGGAGAAATTACTGTTTGTGCATTTACAATATTCATTGATTTTTGCCATTGAAAAACATCATGTTATTCATATACCAGAAATGTTTGAAGCTACTGACTGAATGAAAGGAGCTGGCATCTCACTCTCTTTGAATCTTCTTTATCATGCTAAGAGGAGCAGGAAAAAGCAAAAAATTTCAGAATTGCACCTTGCAATGCGGAGAAATTACTGTTTGTGCATTTACAATATTCATTGATTTTTGCCATTGAAAAACGTCCAGAAATGATTGAAGCTACTGACTGAATGAAAGGAGCTGGCATCTCACTCTCTTTGAATCTTCTTTATCATGCTAAGAGGAGCAGGAAAAAGCAAAAAATTTCAGAATTGCACCTTGCAATGCGGAGAAATTACTGTTTGTGCATTTACAATATTCATTGATTTTTGCCATTGAAAAACGTCCAGAAATGATTGAAGCTACTGACTGAATGAAAGGAGCTGGCATCTCACTCTCTTTGATTCTTCTTTATCATGCTAAGAGGAGCAGGAAAAAGCAAAAAATTTCAGAATTGCACCTTGCAATGCGGAGAAATTACTGTTTGTGCATTTACAATATTCATTGATTTTTGCCATTGAAAAACATGTTATTCATATACCAGAAATGTTTGAAGCTACTGACTGAATGAAAGGAGCTGGCACCTCACTCTCTTTGAATCTTCTTTATCATGCTAAGAGGAGCAGGAAAAAGCAAAAAATTTCAGAATTGCACCTTGCAATGCGGAGAAATTACTGTTTGTGCATTTACAATATTCATTGATTTTTGCCATTGAAAAACGTCCAGAAATGATTGAAGCTACTGACTGAATGAAAGGAGCTGGCATCTCACTCTCTTTGAATCTTCTTTATCATGCTAAGAGGAGCAGGAAAAAGCAAAAAATTTCAGAATTGCACCTTGCAATGCGGAGAAATTACTGTTTGTGCATTTACAATATTCATTGATTTTTGCCATTGAAAAACGTCCAGAAATGATTGAAGCTACTGACTGAATGAAAGGAGCTGGCATCTCACTCTCTTTGAATCTTCTTTATCATGCTAAGAGGAGCAGGAAAAAGCAAAAAATTTCAGAATTGCACCTTGCAATGCGGAGAAATTACAGTTTGTGCATTTACAATATTCATTGATTTTTGCCATTGAAAAACATCCAGAAATGATTGAAGCTACTGACTGAATGAAAGAAGCTGGCATCTCACTCTCTTTGAATCTTCTTTATCATGCTAAGAGGAGCAGGAAAAAGCAAAAAATTTCAGAATTGCACCTTGCAATGCGGAGAAATTACTGTTTGTGCATTTACAATATTCATTGATTTTTGCCATTGAAAAACATCATGTTATTCATATACCAGAAATGTTTGAAGCTACTGACTGAATGAAAGGAGCTGGCATCTCACTCTCTTTGAATCTTCTTTATCATGCTAAGAGGAGCAGGAAAAAGCAAAAAATTTCAGAATTGCACCTTGCAATGTGGAGAAATTACTGTTTGTGCATTTACAATATTCATTGATTTTTACCATTGAAAAACGTCCAGAAATGATTGAAGCTACTGACTGAATGAAAGTAGCTGGCATCTCACTCTCTTTGAATCTTCTTTATCATGCTAAGAGGAGCAGGAAAAAGCAAAAAATTTCAGACTTGCACCTTGCAATGCGGAGAAATTACTGTTTGTGCATTTACAATATTCATTGATTTTTGCCATTGAAAAACATCATGTTATTCATATACCAGAAATGATTGAAGCTACTGACTGAATGAAAGGAGCTGGCATCTCACTCTCTTTGAATCTTCTTTATCATGCTAAGAGGAGCAGGAAAAAGCAAAAAATTTCAGAATTGCACCTTGCAATGTGGAGAAATTACTGTTTGTGCATTTACAATATTCATTGATTTTTACCATTGAAAAACGTCCAGAAATGATTGAAGCTACTGACTGAATGAAAGTAGCTGGCATCTCACTCTCTTTGAATCTTCTTTATCATGCTAAGAGGAGCAGGAAAAAGCAAAAAATTTCAGACTTGCACCTTGCAATGCGGAGAAATTACTGTTTGTGCATTTACAATATTCATTGATTTTTGCCATTGAAAAACATCATGTTATTCATATACCAGAAATGTTTGAAGCTACTGACTGAATGAAAGGAGCTGGCATCTCACTCTCTTTGAATCTTCTTTATCATGCTAAGAGGAGCAGGAAAAAGTAAAAAATTTCAGAATTGCACCTTGCAATGCGGAGAAATTACTGTTTGTGCATTTACAATATTCAATGATTTTTGCCATTGAAAAACGTCCAGAAATGATTGAAGCTACTGACTGAATGAAAGGAGCTGGCATCTCACTCTCTTTGAATCTTGTTTATCATGCTAAGAGGAGCAGGAAAAAGCAAAAAATTTCAGAATTGCACCTTGCAATGCGGAGAAATTACTGTTTGTGCATTTACAATATTCATTGATTTTTGCCATTGAAAAACGTCCAGAAATGATTGAAGCTACTGACTGAATGAAAGGAGCTGGCATCTCACTCTCTTTGAATCTTCTTTATCATGCTAAGAGGAGCAGGAAAAAACAAAAAATTTCAGAATTGCACCTTGCAATGCGGAGAAATTACTGTTTGTGCATTTACAATATTCATTGATTTTTGCTATTGAAAAACATCATGTTATTCATATACCAGAAATGATTGAAGCTACTGACTGAATGAAAGGAGCTGGCATCTCACTCTCTTTGAATCTTCTTTATCATGCTAAGAGGAGCAGGAAAAAGCAAAAAATTTCAGAATTGCACCTTGCAATGCGGAGAAATTACAGTTTGTGCATTTACAATATTCATTGATTTTTGCCATTGAAAAACGTCCAGAAATGATTGAAGCTACTGACTGAATGAAAGGAGCTGGCATCTCACTCTCTTTGAATCTTCTTTATCATGCTAAGAGGAGCAGGAAAAAGCAAAAAATTTCAGAATTGCACCTTGCAATGCGGAGAAATTACTGTTTGTGCATTTACAATATTCATTGATTTTTGCCATTGAAAAACGTCCAGAAATGATTGAAGGTACTGACTGAATGAAAGAAGCTGGCATTTCACTCTCTTTGAATCTTCTTTATCATCCTAAGAGGAGCAGGAAAAAGCAAAAAATTTCAGAATTGCACCTTGCAATGCGGAGAAATTACTGTTTGTGCATTTACAATATTCATTGATTTTTGCCATTGAAAAACGTCCAGAAATGATTGAAGCTACTGACTGAATGAAAGGAGCTGGCATCTCACTCTCTTTGAATCTTCTTTATCATGCTAAGAGGAGCAGGAAAAAGCAAAAAATTTCAGAATTGCACCTTGCAATGCGGAGAAATTACTGTTTGTGCATTTACAATATTCATTGATTTTTGCCATTGAAAAATGTCCAGAAATGATTGAAGCTACTGACTGAATGAAAGGAGCTGGCATCTCACTCTCTTTGAATCTTCTTTATCATGCTAAGAGGAGCAGGAAAAAGCAAAAAATTTCAGAATTGCGCCTTGCAATGCGGAGAAATTACTGTTTGTGCATTTACAAAATTCATTGATTTTTGCCATTGAAAAACATCATGTTATTCATATACCAGAAATGATTGAAGCTACTGACTGAAGGAAAGGAGCTGGCATCTCACTCTCTTTGAATCTTCTTTATCATGCTAAGAGGAGCAGGAAAAAGCAAAAAATTTCAGAATTGCACCTTGCAATGCGGAGAAATTACTGTTTGTGCATTTACAATATTCATTGATTTTTGCCATTGAAAAACATCCAGAAATGATTGAAGCTACTGACTGAATGAAAGGAGCTGGCATTTCACTCTCTTTGAATCTTCTTTATCATGCTAAGAGGAGCAGGAAAAAGCAAAAAATTTCAGAATTGCACCTTGCAATGCGGAGAAATTACTGTTTGTGCTCCTCTTAGCATGATAAAGAAGATTCAAAGAGAGTGAGATGCCAGCTCCTTTCATTCAGTCAGTACCTTCAATTATTTCTGGACATTTTTCAATGGCAAAAATCAATGAATATTGTAAATGCACAAACAGTAATTTCTCCGCATTGCAAGGTGCAATTCTGAAATTTTTTGCTTTTTCCTGCTCCTCTTAGCATGATAAAGAAGATTCAAAGAGAGTGAGATGTCAGCTCCTTTCATTCAGTCAGTAGCTTCAAACATTTCTGGTATATGAATAACATGATGTTTTTCAATGGCAAAAATCAATGAATATTGTAAATGCACAAACACTAATTTCTCCGCATTGCAAGGTGCAATTCTGAAATTTTTTGCTTTTTCCTGCTCCTCTTAGCATGATAAAGAAGATTCAAAGAGAGTGAGATGCCAGCTCCTTTCATTCAGTCAGTAGCTTCAATCATTTCTGGTATATGAATAACATGATGTTTTTCAATGGCAAAAATCAATGAATTTTGTAAATGCACAAACAGTAATTTCTCAGCATTGCAAGGTGCAATTCTGAAATTTTTTGCTTTTTCCTGCTGCTCTTAGCATGATAAAGAAGATTCAAAGAGAGTGAGATGCCAGCTCCTTTCATTGTCAGTAGCTTCAATCATTTGTGGACGTTTTTCAATGGCAAAAATCAATGAATATTTTAAATGCACAAACAGTAATTTCTCCGCATTGCAAGGTGCAATTCTGAAATTTTTTGCTTTTTCCTGCTCCTCTTAGCATGATAAAGAAGATTCAAAGAGAGTGAGATGCCAGCTCCTTTCATTCAGTCAGTAGCTTCAATCATTTCTGGACGTTTTTCAATGGCAAAAATCAATGAATATTGTAAATGCACAAACAGTAATTTCTCCGCATTGCAAGGAGCAATTCTGAAATTTTTTGCTTTTTCCTGCTCCTCTTAGCATGATAAAGAAGATTCAAAGAGAGTGAGATGCCAGCTCCTTTCATTCAGTCAGTAGCTTCAATCATTTCTGGACGTTTTTCAATGGCAAAAATCAATGAATATTGTAAATGCACAAACAGTAATTTCTCCGCATTGCAAGGTGCAATTCTGAAATTTTTTGCTTTTTCCTGCTCCTCTTAGCATGATAAAGAAGATTCAAAGAGAGTGAGATGTCAGCTCCTTTCATTCAGTCAGTAGCTTCAAACATTTCTGGTATATGAATAACATGATGTTTTTCAATGGCAAAAATCAATGAATATTGTAAATGCACAAACAGTAATTTCTCCGCATTGCAAGGTGCAATTCTGAAATTTTTTGCTTTTTCCTGCTCCTCTTAGCATGATAAAGAAGATTCAAAGAGAGTGAGATGCCAGCTCCTTTCATTCAGTCAGTAGCTTCAATCATTTCTGGTATATGAATAACATGATGTTTTTCAATGGCAAAAATCAATGAATTTTGTAAATGCACAAACAGTAATTTCTCAGCATTGCAAGGTGCAATTCTGAAATTTTTTGCTTTTTCCTGCTCCTCTTAGCATGATAAAGAAGATTCAAAGAGAGTGAGATGCCAGCTCCTTTCATTGTCAGTAGCTTCAATCATTTCTGGACGTTTTTCAATGGCAAAAATCAATGAATATTGTAAATGCACAAACAGTAATTTCTCCGCATTGCAAGGTGCAATTCTGAAATTTTTTGCTTTTTCCTGCTCCTCTTAGCATTATGAAGAAGATTCAAAGAGAGTGAGATACCAGCTCCTTTCATTCAGTCAGTAGCTTCAAACATTTCTGGTATATGAATAACATGATGTTTTTCAATGGCAAAAATCAATGAATATTGTAAATGCACAAACAGTAATTTCTCCGCATTGCAAGGTGCAATTCTGAAATTTTTTGCTTTTTCCTGCTCCTCTTAGCATGATAAAGAAGATTCAAAGAGAGTGAGATGCCAGCTCCTTTCGTTCAGTCAGTAGCTTCAATCATTTCTGGACGTTTTTCAATGGCAAAAATCATTGAATATTGTAAATGCACAAACAGTAATTTCTCCGCATTGCAAGGTGCAATTCTGAAATTTTTTACTTTTTCCTGCTCCTCTTAGCATGATAAAGAAGATTCAAAGAGAGTGAGATGCCATCTCCTTTCATTCAGTCAGTAGCTTCAATCATTTCTGGACGTTTTTCAATTGCAAAAATCAATGAATATTGTAAATGCACAAACAGTAATTTCTCCGCATTGCAAGGTGCAATTCTGAAATTTTTTGCTTTTTCCTGCTCCTCTTAGCATGATAAAGAAGATTCAAAGAGAGTGAGATGCCAGCTCCTTTCATTCAGTCAGTAGCTTCAATCATTTCTGGACGTTTTTCAATGGCAAAAATCAATGAATATTGTAAATGCACAAACAGTAATTTCTCCGCATTGCAAGGTGCAATTCTGAAATTTTTTGCTTTTTCCTGCTCCTTTTAGCATGATAAACAAGATTCAAAGAGAGTGAGATGCCAGCTCCTTTCATTCAGTCAGTAGCTTCAATCATTTATGGACGTTTTTCAATTGCAAAAATCATTGAATATTGTAAATGCACAAACAGTAATTTCTCCGCATTGCAAGGTGCAATTCTGAAATTTTTGACTTTTTCCTGCTCCTCTTAGCATGATAAAGAAGATTCAAAGAGAGTGAGATGCCAGCTCCTTTCATTCAGTCAGTAGCTTCAATCATTTCTGGTATATGAATAACATGATGTTTTTCAATCGCAAAAATCAATGAATTTTGTAAATGCACAAACAGTAATTTCTCCGCATTGCAAGGTGCAATTCTGAAATTTTTTGCTTTTTCCTGCTCCTCTTAGCATGATAAAGAAGATTCAAAGAGAGTGAGATGCCAGCTCCTTTCATTCAGTCAGTAGCTTCAATCATTTCCGGACGTTTTTCAATGGCAAAAATCAATGAATATTGTAAATGCACAAACAGTAATTTCTCCGCATTGCAAGGTGTAATTCTGAAATTTTTTGCTTTTTCCTGCTCCTCTTAGCATGATAAAGAAGATTCAAAGAGAGTGAGATGCCAGCTCCTTTCCTTCAGTCAGTAGCTTCAATCATTTCTGGTATATGAATAACATGATGTTTTTCAATGGCAAAAATCAATGAATTTTGTAAATGCACAAACAGTAATTTCTCCGCATTGCAAGGTGCAATTCTGAAATTTTTTGCTTTTTCCTGCTCCTCTTAGCATGATAAAGAAGATTCAAAGAGAGTGAGATGCTAGCTCCTTTCATTCAGTCAGTAGCTTCAATCATTTCTGGACGTTTTTCAATGGCAAAAATCAATGAATATTGTAAATGCACAAACAGTAATTTCTCCGCATTGCAAGGTGCAATTCTGAAATTTTTTGCTTTTTCCTGCTCCTCTTAGCATGATAAACAAGATTCAAAGAGAGTGAGGTGCCAGCTCCTTTCATTCAGTCAGGAGCTTCAAACATTTCTGGTATATGAATAACATGTTTTTCAATGGCAAAAATCAATGAATATTGTAAATGCACAAACAGTAATTTCTCCGCATTGCAAGGTGCAATTCTGAAATTTTTTGCTTTTTCCTGCTCCTCTTAGCATGATAAAGAAGATTCAAAGAGAGTGAGATGCCAGCTCCTTTCATTCAGTCAGTAGCTTCAATCATTTCTGGACATTTTTCAATGGCAAAAATCAATGAATATTGTAAATGCACAAACAGTAATTTCTCCGCATTGCAAGGTGCAATGCTGAAATTTTTTGCTTTTTCCT
Organism: Phyllobates terribilis; assembly: GCF_046119375.1. Lineage (NCBI taxonomy): Eukaryota > Metazoa > Chordata > Amphibia > Anura > Dendrobatidae > Phyllobates > Phyllobates terribilis. Next base: position 28,593 of record NW_027365327.1, on the reverse strand, counting down.
GCTCCTCTTAGCATGATAAAGAAGATTCAAAGAGAGTGAGATGCCAGCTCCTTTCATTCAGTCAGTAGCTTCAATCATTTCTGGACGTTTTTCAATGGCAAAAATCAATGAATATTGTAAATGCACAAACTGTAATTTCTCCGCATTGCAAGGTGCAATTCTGAAATTTTTTGCTTTTTCCTGCTCCTCTTAGCATGATAAAGAAGATTCAAAGAGAGTGAGATGCCAGCTCCTTTCATTCAGTCAGTAGCTTCAATCATTTCTGGTATATGAATAACATGATGTTTTTCAATGGCAAAAATCAATGAATTTTGTAAATGCACAAACAGTAATTTCTCAGCATTGCAAGGTGCAATTCTGAAATTTTTTGCTTTTTCCTGCTCCTCTTAGCATGATAAAGAAGATTCAAAGAGAGTGAGATGCCAGCTCCTTTCATTGTCAGTAGCTTCCATCATTTCTGGACGTTTTTCAATGGCAAAAATCAATGAATATTGTAAATGCACAAACAGTAATTTCTCCGCATTGCAAGGTGCAATTCTGAAATTTTTTGCTTTTTCCTGCTCCTCTTAGCATTGTGAAGAAGATTCAAAGAGAGTGAGATACCAGCTCCTTTCATTCAGTCAGTAGCTTCAAACATTTCTGGTATATGAATAACATGATGTTTTTCAATGGCAAAAATCAATGAATATTGTAAATGCACAAACAGTAATTTCTCCGCATTGCAAGGTGCAATTCTGAAATTTTTTGCTTTTTCCTGCTCCTCTTAGCATGATAAAGAAGATTCAAAGAGAGTGAGATGCCAGCTCCTTTAGTTCAGTCAGTAGCTTCAATCATTTCTGGACGTTTTTCAATGGCAAAAATCAGTGAATATTGTAAATGCACAAACAGTAATTTCTCCGCATTGCAAGGTGCAATTCTGAAATTTTTTACTTTTTCCTGCTCCTCTTAGCATGATAAAGAAGATTCAAAGAGAGTGAGATGCCAGCTCCTTTCATTCAGTCAGTAGCTTCAATCATTTCTGGTATATGAATAACATGATGTTTTTCAATCGCAAAAATCAATGAATATTGTAAATGCACAAACAGTAATTTCTCCGCATTGCAAGGTGCAATTCTGAAATTTTTTGCTTTTTCCTGCTCCTCTTAGCATGATAAAGAAGATTCAAAGAGAGGGAGATGCCAGCTCCTTTCATTCAGTCAGTAGCTTCAATCATTTCTGGACGTTTTTCAATGGCAAAAATCAATGAATATTGTAAATGCACAAACAGTAATTTCTCCGCATTGCAAGGTGCAATTCTGAAATTTTTTGCTTTTTCCTGCTCCTCTTAGCATGATAAAGAAGATTCAAAGAGAGTGAGATGCCAGCTCCTTTCATTCAGTCAGTAGCTTCAAACATTTCTGGTATATGAATAACATGATGTTTTTCAATGGCAAAAATCAATGAATATTGTAAATGCACAAACAGTAATTTCTCCGCATTGCAAGGTGCAATTCTGAAATTTTTTGCTTTTTTCTGCTCCTCTTAGCATGATAAAGAAGATTCAAAGAGAGTGAGATGCCAGCTCCTTTCATTCAGTCAGTAGCTTCAATCATTTCTGGACGTTTTTCAATGGCTAAAATCAATGAATATTGTAAATGCACAAACTGTAATTTCTCCGCATTGCAAGGTGCAATTCTGAAATTTTTTGCTTTTTCCTGCTCCTCTTAGCATGATAAAGAAGATTCAAAGAGAGTGAGATGCCAGCTCCTTTCATTCAGTCAGTAGCTTCAATCATTTCTGGACGTTTTTCAATGGCAAAAATCAATGAATATTGTAAATGCACAAACAGTAATTTCTCCGCATTGCAAGGTGCAATTCTGAAATTTTTTGCTTTTTCCTGCTCCTCTTAGCATGATAAAGAAGATTCAAAGAGAGTGAGATGCCAGCTCCTTTCATTCAGTCAGTAGCTTCAATCATTTCTGGACGTTTTTCAATGGCAAAAATCAATGAATATTGTAAATGCACAAACAGTAATTTCTCCGCATTGCAAGGTGCAATTCTGAAATTTTTTGCTTTTTCCTGCTCCTCTTAGCATGATAAAGAAGATTCAAAGAGAGTGAGATGCCAGCTCCTTTCATTCAGTCAGTAGCTTCAATCATTTCTGGTATATGAATAACATGATGTTTTTCAATGGCAAAAATCAATGAATTTTGTAAATGCACAAACAGTAATTTCTCAGCATTGCAAGGTGCAATTCTGAAATTTTTTGCTTTTTCCTGCTCCTCTTAGCATGATAAAGAAGATTCAAAGAGAGTGAGATGCCAGCTCCTTTCATTGTCAGTAGCTTCCATCATTTCTGGACGTTTTTCAATGGCAAAAATCAATGAATATTGTAAATGCACAAACAGTAATTTCTCCGCATTGCAAGGTGCAATTCTGAAATTTTTTGCTTTTTCCTGCTCCTCTTAGCATTGTGAAGAAGATTCAAAGAGAGTGAGATACCAGCTCCTTTCATTCAGTCAGTAGCTTCAAACATTTCTGGTATATGAATAACATGATGTTTTTCAATGGCAAAAATCAATGAATATTGTAAATGCACAAACAGTAATTTCTCCGCATTGCAAGGTGCAATTCTGAAATTTTTTGCTTTTTCCTGCTCCTCTTAGCATGATAAAGAAGATTCAAAGAGAGTGAGATGCCAGCTCCTTTCGTTCAGTCAGTAGCTTCAATCATTTCTGGACGTTTTTCAATGGCAAAAATCATTGAATATTGTAAATGCACAAACAGTAATTTCTCCGCATTGCAAGGTGCAATTCTGAAATTTTTTACTTTTTCCTGCTCCTCTTAGCATGATAAAGAAGATTCAAAGAGAGTGAGATGCCATCTCCTTTCATTCAGTCAGTAGCTTCAATCATTTCTGGACGTTTTTCAATTGCAAAAATCAATGAATATTGTAAATGCACAAACAGTAATTTCTCCGCATTGCAAGGTGCAATTCTGAAATTTTTTGCTTTTTCCTGCTCCTCTTAGCATGATAAAGAAGATTCAAAGAGAGTGAGATGCCAGCTCCTTTCATTCAGTCAGTAGCTTCAATCATTTCTGGACGTTTTTCAATGGCAAAAATCAATGAATATTGTAAATGCACAAACAGTAATTTCTCCGCATTGCAAGGTGCAATTCTGAAATTTTTTGCTTTTTCCTGCTCCTTTTAGCATGATAAACAAGATTCAAAGAGAGTGAGATGCCAGCTCCTTTCATTCAGTCAGTAGCTTCAATCATTTATGGACGTTTTTCAATTGCAAAAATCATTGAATATTGTAAATGCACAAACAGTAATTTCTCCGCATTGCAAGGTGCAATTCTGAAATTTTTGACTTTTTCCTGCTCCTCTTAGCATGATAAAGAAGATTCAAAGAGAGTGAGATGCCAGCTCCTTTCATTCAGTCAGTAGCTTCAATCATTTCTGGTATATGAATAACATGATGTTTTTCAATCGCAAAAATCAATGAATATTGTAAATGCACAAACAGTAATTTCTCCGCATTGCAAGGTGCAATTCTGAAATTTTTTGCTTTTTCCTGCTCCTCTTAGCATGATAAAGAAGATTCAAAGAGAGTGAGATGCCAGCTCCTTTCATTCAGTCAGTAGCTTCAATCATTTCCGGACGTTTTTCAATGGCAAAAATCAATGAATATTGTAAATGCACAAACAGTAATTTCTCCGCATTGCAAGGTGTAATTCTGAAATTTTTTGCTTTTTCCTGCTCCTCTTAGCATGATAAAGAAGATTCAAAGAGAGTGAGATGCCAGCTCCTTTCCTTCAGTCAGTAGCTTCAATCATTTCTGGTATATGAATAACATGATGTTTTTCAATGGCAAAAATCAATGAATTTTGTAAATGCACAAACAGTAATTTCTCCGCATTGCAAGGTGCAATTCTGAAATTTTTTGCTTTTTCCTGCTCCTCTTAGCATGATAAAGAAGATTCAAAGAGAGTGAGATGCTAGCTCCTTTCATTCAGTCAGTAGCTTCAATCATTTCTGGACGTTTTTCAATGGCAAAAATCAATGAATATTGTAAATGCACAAACAGTAATTTCTCCGCATTGCAAGGTGCAATTCTGAAATTTTTTGCTTTTTCCTGCTCCTCTTAGCATGATAAACAAGATTCAAAGAGAGTGAGGTGCCAGCTCCTTTCATTCAGTCAGGAGCTTCAAACATTTCTGGTATATGAATAACATGTTTTTCAATGGCAAAAATCAATGAATATTGTAAATGCACAAACAGTAATTTCTCCGCATTGCAAGGTGCAATTCTGAAATTTTTTGCTTTTTCCTGCTCCTCTTAGCATGATAAAGAAGATTCAAAGAGAGTGAGATGCCAGCTCCTTTCATTCAGTCAGTAGCTTCAATCATTTCTGGACATTTTTCAATGGCAAAAATCAATGAATATTGTAAATGCACAAACAGTAATTTCTCCGCATTGCAAGGTGCAATGCTGAAATTTTTTGCTTTTTCCTGCTCCTCTTAGCATGATAAAGAAGATTCAAAGAGAGTGAGATGCCAGCTCCTTTCATTCAGTCAGTAGCTTCAATCATTTCTGGACGTTTTTCAATGGCAAAAATCAATGAATATTGTAAATGCACAAACAGTAATTTCTCCGCATTGCAAGGTGCAATTCTGAAATTTTTTGCTTTTTCCTGCTCCTCTTAGCATGATAAAGAAGATTCAAAGAGAGTGAGATGCCAGCTCCTTTCATTCAGTCAGTAGCTTCAATCATTTCTGGACGTTTTTCAATGGCAAAAATCAATGAATATTGTAAATGCACAAACAGTAATTTCTCCGCATTGCAAGGTGCAATTCTGAAATTTTTTGCTTTTTCCTGCTCCTCTTAGCATGATAAAGAAGATTCAAAGAGAGTGAGATGCCAGCTCCTTTCATTCAGTCAGTAGCTTCAATCATTTCTGGACGTTTTTCAATGGCAAAAATCAATGAATATTGTAAATGCACAAACAGTAATTTCTCCGCATTGCAAGGTGCAATTCTGAAATTTTTTGCTTTTTCCTGCTCCTCTTAGCATGATAAAGAAGATTCAAAGAGAGTGAGATGCCAGCTCCTTTCATTCAGTCAGTAGCTTCAATCATTTCTGGTATATGAATAACATGATGTTTTTCAATGGCAAAAATCAATGAATTTTGTAAATGCACAAACAGTAATTTCTCAGCATTGCAAGGTGCAATTCTGAAATTTTTTGCTTTTTCCTGCTCCTCTTAGCATGATAAAGAAGATTCAAAGAGAGTGAGATGCCAGCTCCTTTCATTGTCAGTAGCTTCCATCATTTCTGGACGTTTTTCAATGGCAAAAATCAATGAATATTGTAAATGCACAAACAGTAATTTCTCCGCATTGCAAGGTGCAATTCTGAAATTTTTTGCTTTTTCCTGCTCCTCTTAGCATTGTGAAGAAGATTCAAAGAGAGTGAGATACCAGCTCCTTTCATTCAGTCAGTAGCTTCAAACATTTCTGGTATATGAATAACATGATGTTTTTCAATGGCAAAAATCAATGAATATTGTAAATGCACAAACAGTAATTTCTCCGCATTGCAAGGTGCAATTCTGAAATTTTTTGCTTTTTCCTGCTCCTCTTAGCATGATAAAGAAGATTCAAAGAGAGTGAGATGCCAGCTCCTTTAGTTCAGTCAGTAGCTTCAATCATTTCTGGACGTTTTTCAATGGCAAAAATCAGTGAATATTGTAAATGCACAAACAGTAATTTCTCCGCATTGCAAGGTGCAATTCTGAAATTTTTTACTTTTTCCTGCTCCTCTTAGCATGATAAAGAAGATTCAAAGAGAGTGAGATGCCAGCTCCTTTCATTCAGTCAGTAGCTTCAATCATTTCTGGTATATGAATAACATGATGTTTTTCAATCGCAAAAATCAATGAATATTGTAAATGCACAAACAGTAATTTCTCCGCATTGCAAGGTGCAATTCTGAAATTTTTTGCTTTTTCCTGCTCCTCTTAGCATGATAAAGAAGATTCAAAGAGAGTGAGATGCCAGCTCCTTTCATTCAGTCAGTAGCTTCAATCATTTCTGGACGTTTTTCAATGGCAAAAATCAATGAATATTGTAAATGCACAAACAGTAATTTCTCCGCATTGCAAGGTGCAATTCTGAAATTTTTTGCTTTTTCCTGCTCCTCTTAGCATGATAAAGAAGATTCAAAGAGAGTGAGATGCCAGCTCCTTTCATTCAGTCAGTAGCTTCAAACATTTCTGGTATATGAATAACATGATGTTTTTCAATGGCAAAAATCAATGAATTTTGTAAATGCACAAACAGTAATTTCTCAGCATTGCAAGGTGCAATTCTGAAATTTTTTGCTTTTTCCTGCTCCTCTTAGCATGATAAAGAAGATTCAAAGAGAGTGAGATGCCAGCTCCTTTCATTGTCAGTAGCTTCCATCATTTCTGGACGTTTTTCAATGGCAAAAATCAATGAATATTGTAAATGCACAAACAGTAATTTCTCCGCATTGCAAGGTGCAATTCTGAAATTTTTTGCTTTTTCCTGCTCCTCTTAGCATGATAAAGAAGATTCAAAGAGAGTGAGATGCCAGCTCCTTTCATTCAGTCAGTAGCTTCAATCATTTCTGGACGTTTTTCAATGGCAAAAATCAATGAATATTGTAAATGCACAAACAGTAATTTCTCCGCATTGCAAGGTGCAATTCTGAAATTTTTTGCTTTTTCCTGCTCCTCTTAGCATGATAAAGAAGATTCAAAGAGAGTGAGATGCCAGCTCCTTTCATTCAGTCAGTAGCTTCAATCATTTCTGGTATATGAATAACATGATGTTTTTCAATGGCAAAAATCAATGAATTTTGTAAATGCACAAACAGTAATTTCTCAGCATTGCAAGGTGCAATTCTGAAATTTTTTGCTTTTTCCTGCTCCTCTCAGCATGATAAAGAAGATTCAAAGAGAGTGAGGTGCCAGCTCCTTTCATTCAGTCAGGAGCTTCAAACATTTCTGGTATATGAATAACATGTTTTTCAATGGCAAAAATCAATGAATATTGTAAATGCACAAACAGTAATTTCTCCGCATTGCAAGGTGCAATTCTGAAATTTTTTGCTTTTTCCTGCTCCTCTTAGCATGATAAAGAAGATTCAAAGAGAGTGAGATGCCAGCTCCTTTCATTCAGTCAGTAGCTTCAATCATTTCTGGACGTTTTTCAATGGCAAAAATCAATGAATATTGTAAATGCACAAACAGTAATTTCTCCGCATTGCAAGGTGCAATTCTGAAATTTTTTGCTTTTTCCTGCTCCTCTTAGCATGATAAAGAAGATTCAAAGAGAGTGAGATGCCAGCTCCTTTCATTCAGTCAGTAGCTTCAATCATTTCTGGACGTTTTTCAATGGCAAAAATCAATGAATATTGTAAATGCACAAACAGTAATTTCTCCGCATTGCAAGGTGCAATTCTGAAATTTTTTGCTTTTTCCTGCTCCTCTTAGCATGATAAAGAAGATTCAAAGAGAGTGAGATGCCAGCTCCTTTCCTTCAGTCAGTAGCTTCAATCATTTCTGGCATATGAGTAACATGATGTTTTTCAATGGCAAAAATCAATGAATTTTGTAAATGCACAAACAGTAATTTCTCCGCATTGCAAGGCGAAATTCTGAAATTTTTTGCTTTTTCCTGCTCCTCTTAGCATGATAAAGAAGATTCAAAGAGAGTGAGATGCCAGCTCCTTTCATTCAGTCAGTAGCTTCAATCATTTCTGGACATTTTTCAATGGCAAAAATCAATGAATATTGTAAATGCACAAACAGTAATTTCTCCGCATTGCAAGGTGCAATTTTGAAATTTTTTGCTTTTTCCTGCTCCTCTTAGCATGATAAAGAAGATTCAAAGAGAGTGAGATGACAGCTCCTTTCATTCAGTCAGTAGCTTCAATCATTTCTGGACGTTTTTCAATGGCAAAAATCAATGAATATTGTAAATGCACAAACAGTAATTTCTCCGCATTGCAAGGTGCAATTCTGAAATTTTTTGCTTTTTCCTGCTCCTCTTAGCATGATAAAGAAGATTCAAAGAGAGTGAGGTGCCAGCTCCTTTCATTCAGTCAGGAGCTTCAAACATTTCTGGTATATGAATAACATGTTTTTCAATGGCAAAAATCAATGAATATTGTAAATGCACAAACAGTAATTTCTCCGCATTGCAAGGTGCAATTCTGAAATTTTTTGCTTTTTCCTGCTCCTCTTAGCATGATAAAGAAGATTCAAAGAGAATGAGATGCCAGCTCCTTTCATTCAGTCAGTAGCTTCAATCATTTCTGGATGTTTTTCAATGGCAAAAATCAATGAATATTGTAAATGCACAAACAGTAATTTCTCCGCATTGCAAGGTGCAATTCTGAAATTTTTTGCTTTTTCCTGCTCCTCTTAGCATGATAAAGAAGATTCAAAGAGAGTGAGATGCCAGCTCCTTTCATTCAGTCAGTAGCTTCAATCATTTCTGGACGTTTTTCAATGGCAAAAATCAATGAATATTGTAAATGCACAAACAGTAATTTCTCTGCATTGCAATGTGCAATTCTGAAATTTTTTGCTTTTTCCTGCTCCTCTTAGCATGATAAAGAAGATTCAAAGAGAGTGAGATGCCAGCTCCTTTCATTCAGTCAGTAGCTTCAAACATTTCTGGTATATGAATAACATGATGTTTTTCAATGGCAAAAATCAATGAATATTGTAAATGCACAAACAGTAATTTCTCCGCATTGCAAGGTGCAATTCTGAAATTTTTTGCTTTTTTCTGCTCCTCTTAGCATGATAAAGAAGATTCAAAGAGAGTGAGATGCCAGCTCCTTTCGTTCAGTCAGTAGCTTCAATCATTTCTGGACGTTTTTCAATGGCAAAAATCATTGAATATTATAAATGCACAAACAGTAATTTCTCCGCATTGCAAGGTGCAATTCTGAAATTTTTTACTTTTTCCTGCTCCTCTTAGCATGATAAAGAAGATTCAAAGAGAGTGAGATGCCAGCTCCTTTCATTCAGTCAGTAGCTTCAATCATTTCTGGTATATGAATAACATGATGTTTTTCAATGGCAAAAATCAATGAATATTGTAAATGCACAAACAGTAATTTCTCCGCATTGCAAGGTGCAATTCTGAAATTTCTTGCTTTTTCCTGCTCCTCTTAGCATGATAAATAAGATTCAAAGAGAGTGAGATGCCAGCTCCTTTCATTCAGTCAGTAGCTTCAATCATTTCTGGACGTTTTTCAATGGCAAAAATCAATGAATATTGTAAATGCACAAACAGTAATTTCTCCGCATTGCAAGGTGCAATTCTGAAATTTTTTGCTTTTTCCTGCTCCTCTTAGCATGATAAAGAAGATTCAAAGAGAGTGAGATGCCAGCTCCTTTCATTCAGTCAGTAGCTTCAATCATTTCTGGACGTTTTTCAATGGCAAAAATCAATGAATATTGTAAATGCACAAACAGTAATTTCTCCGCATTGCAAGGTGCAATTCTGAAATTTTTTGCTTTTTCCTGCTCCTCTTAGCATGATAAAGAAGATTCAAAGAGAGTGAGATGCCAGCTCCTTTCATTCAGTCAGTAGCTTCAATCATTTCTGGACGTTTTTCAATGGCAAAAATCAATGAATATTGTAAATGCACAAACAGTAATTTCTCCGCATTGCAAGGTGCAATTCTGAAATTTTTTGCTTTTTCCTGCTCCTCTAAGCATGATAAAGAAGATTCAAAGAGAGTGAGATGCCAGATCCTTTCCTTCAGTCAGTAGCTTCAATCATTTCTGGTATATGAATAACATGATGTTTTTCAATGGCAAAAATCAATGAATTTTGTAAATGCACAAACAGTAATTTCTCCGCATTGCAAGGCGCAATTCTGAAATTTTTTGCTTTTTCCTGCTCCTCTTAGCATGATAAAGAAGATTCAAAGAGAGTGAGATGCCAGCTCCTTTCATTCAGTCAGTAGCTTCAATCATTTCTGGACATTTTTCAATGGCAAAAATCAATGAATATTGTAAATGCACAAACAGTAATTTCTCCGCATTGCAAGGTGCAATTCTGAAATTTTTTGCTTTTTCCTGCTCCTCTTAGCATGATAAAGAAGATTCAAAGAGAGTGAGATGCCAGCTCCTTTCATTCAGTCAGTAGCTTCAATCATTTCTGGTATATGAATAACATGATGTTTTTCAATCGCAAAAATCAATGAATATTGTAAATGCACAAACAGTAATTTCTCCGCATTGCAAGGTGCAATTCTGAAATTTTTTACTTTTTCCTGCTCCTCTTAGCATGATAAAGAAGATTCAAAGAGAGTGAGATGCCAGCTCCTTTCATTCAGTCAGTAGCTTCAATCATTTCTGGATGTTTTTCAATGGCAAAAACCAATGAATATTGTAAATGCACAAACAGTAATTTCTCCGCATTGCAAGGTGCAATTCTGAAATTTTTTGCTTTTTCCTGCTCCTCTTAGCATGATAAAGAAGATTCAAAGAGAGTGAGATGCCAGATCCTTTCCTTCAGTCAGTAGCTTCAATCATTTCTGGTATATGAATAACATGATGTTTTTCAATGGCAAAAATCAATGAATTTTGTAAATGCACAAACAGTAATTTCTCCGCATTGCAAGGCGCAATTCTGAAATTTTTTGCTTTTTCCTGCTCCTCTTAGCATGATAAAGAAGATTCGAAGAGAGTGAGATGCCAGCTCCTTTCATTCAGTCAGTAGCTTCAATCATTTCTGGACATTTTTCAATGGCAAAAATCAATGAATATTGTAAATGCACAAACAGTAATTTCTCCGCATTGCAAGGTGCAATTCTGAAATTTTTTGCTTTTTCCTGCTCCTCTTAGCATGATAAAGAAGATTCAAAGAGAGTGAGATGCCAGCTCCTTTCATTCAGTCAGTAGCTTCAATCATTTCTGGACGTTTTTCAATGGCATAAATCAATGAATATTGTAAATGCACAAACAGTAATTTCTCCGCATTGCAAGGTGCAATTCTGAAATTTTTTGCTTTTTCCTGCTCCTCTTAGCATGATAAAGAAGATTCAAAGAGAGTGAGATGCCAGCTCCTTTCATTCAGTCAGTAGCTTCAATCATTTCTGGACGTTTTTCAATGGCAAAAATCAATGAATATTGTAAATGCACAAACAGTAATTTCTCCGCATTGCAAGGTGCAATTCTGAAATTTTTTGCTTTTTCCTGCTCCTCTTAGCATGATAAAGAAGATTCAAAGAGAGTGAGATGCCAGATCCTTTCCTTCAGTCAGTAGCTTCAATCATTTCTGGTATATGAATAACATGATGTTTTTCAATGGCAAAAATCAATGAATTTTGTAAATGCACAAACAGTAATTTCTCCGCATTGCAAGGCGCAATTCTGAAATTTTTTGCTTTTTCCTGCTCCTCTTAGCATGATAAAGAAGATTCAAAGAGAGTGAGATGCCAGCTCCTTTCATTCAGTCAGTAGCTTCAATCATTTCTGGACATTTTTCAATGGCAAAAATCAATGAATATTGTAAATGCACAAACAGTAATTTCTCCGCATTGCAAGGTGCAATTCTGAAATTTTTTGCTTTTTCCTGCTCCTCTTAGCATGATAAAGAAGATTCAAAGAGAGTGAGATGCCAGCTCCTTTCATTCAGTCAGTAGCTTCAATCATTTCTGGACGTTTTTCAATGGCAAAAATCAATGAATATTGTAAATGCACAAACAGTAATTTCTCCGCATTGCAAGGTGCAATTCTGAAATTTTTTGCTTTTTCCTGCTCCTCTTAGCATGATAAAGAAGATTCAAAGAGAGTGAGATGCCAGCTCCTTTCATTCAGTCAGTAGCTTCAATCATTTCTGGACGTTTTTCAATGGCAAAAATCAATGAATATTGTAAATGCACAAACAGTAATTTCTCCGCATTGCAATGTGCAATTCTGAAATTTTTTGCTTTTTCCTGCTCCTCTTAGCATGATAAAGAAGATTCAAAGAGAGTGAGATGCCAGCTCCTTTCATTCAGTCAGTAGCTTCAAACATTTCTGGTACATGAATAACATGATGTTTTTCAATGGCAAAAATCAATGAATATTGTAAATGCACAAACAGTAATTTCTCCGCATTGCAAGGTGCAATTCTGAAATTTTTTGCTTTTTCCTGCTCCTCTTAGCATGATAAAGAAGATTCAAAGAGAGTGAGATGCCAGCTCCTTTCGTTCAGTCAGTAGCTTCAATCATTTCTGGACGTTTTTCAATGGCAAAAATCATTGAATATTATAAATGCACAAACAGTAATTTCTCCGCATTGCAAGGTGCAATTCTGAAATTTTTTACTTTTTCCTGCTCCTCTTAGCATGATAAAGAAGATTCAAAGAGAGTGAGATGCCAGCTCCTTTCATTCAGTCAGTAGCTTCAATCATTTCTGGTATATGAATAACATGATGTTTTTCAATGGCAAAAATCAATGAATATTGTAAATGCACAAACAGTAATTTCTCCGCATTGCAAGGTGCAATTCTGAAATTTTTTGCTTTTTCCTGCTCCTCTTAGCATGATAAAGAAGATTCAAAGAGAGTGAGATGCCAGCTCCTTTCATTCAGTCAGTAGCTTCAATCATTTCTGGACGTTTTTCAATGGCAAAAATCAATGAATATTGTAAATGCACAAACAGTAATTTCTCCGCATTGCAAGGTGCAATTCTGAAATTTTTTGCTTTTTCCTGCTCCTCTTAGCATGATAAACAAGATTCAAAGAGAGTGAGATGCCAGCTCCTTTCATTCAGTCAGTAGCTTCAATCATTTCTGGACGTTTTTCAATGGCAAAAATCATTGAATATTGTAAATGCACAAACAGTAATTTCTCCGCATTGCAAGGTGCAATTCTGAAATTTTTTACTTTTTCCTGCTCCTCTTAGCATGATAAAGAAGATTCAAAGAGAGTGAGATGCCAGCTCCTTTCATTCAGTCAGTAGCTTCAATCATTTCTGGTATATGAATAACATGATGTTTTTCAATCGCAAAAATCAATGAATATTGTAAATGCACAAACAGTAATTTCTCCGCATTGCAAGGTGCAATTCTGAAATTTTTTGCTTTTTCCTGCTCCTCTTAGCATGATAAAGAAGATTCAAAGAGAGTGAGATGCCAGCTCCTTTCATTCAGTCAGTAGCTTCAATCATTTCTGGACGTTTTTCAATGGCAAAAATCAATGAATATTGTAAATGCACAAACAGTAATTTCTCCGCATTGCAAGGTGCAATTCTGAAATTTTTTGCTTTTTCCTGCTCCTCTAAGCATGATAAAGAAGATTCAAAGAGAGTGAGATGCCAGATCCTTTCCTTCAGTCAGTAGCTTCAATCATTTCTGGTATATGAATAACATGATGTTTTTCAATGGCAAAAATCAATGAATTTTGTAAATGCACAAACAGTAATTTCTCCGCATTGCAAGGCGCAATTCTGAAATTTTTTGCTTTTTCCTGCTCCTCTTAGCATGATAAAGAAGATTCAAAGAGAGTGAGATGCCAGCTCCTTTCATTCAGTCAGTAGCTTCAATCATTTCTGGACATTTTTCAATGGCAAAAATCAATGAATATTGTAAATGCACAAACAGTAATTTCTCCGCATTGCAAGGTGCAATTCTGAAATTTTTTGCTTTTTCCTGCTCCTCTTAGCATGATAAAGAAGATTCAAAGAGAGTGAGATGCCAGCTCCTTTCATTCAGTCAGTAGCTTCAATCATTTCTGGACGTTTTTCAATGGCAAAAATCAATGAATATTGTAAATGCACAAACAGTAATTTCTCCGCATTGCAAGGTGCAATTCTGAAATTTTTTGCTTTTTCCTGCTCCTCTTAGCATGATAAAGAAGATTCAAAGAGAGTGAGATGCCAGCTCCTTTCATTCAGTCAGTACCTTCAATCATTTCTGGACGTTTTTCAATGGCAAAAATCAATGAATATTGTAAATGCACAAACAGTAATTTCTCCGCATTGCAAGGTGCAATTCTGAAATTTTTTGCTTTTTCCTGCTCCTCTTAGCATGATAAAGAAGATTCAAAGAGAGTGAGATGCCAGCTCCTTTCATTCAGTCAGGAGCTTCAATCATTTCTGGACGTTTTTCAATGGCAAAAATCAATGAATATTGTAAATGCACAAACTGTAATTTCTCCGCATTGCAAGGTGCAATTCTGAAATTTTTTGCTTTTTCCTGCTCCTCTTAGCATGATAAAGAAGATTCAAAGAGAGTGAGATGCCAGCTCCTTTCATTCAGTCAGTAGCTTCAATCATTTCTGGTATATGAATAACATGATGTTTTTCAATAGCAAAAATCAATGAATATTGTAAATGCACAAACAGTAATTTCTCCGCATTGCAAGGTGCAATTCTGAAATTTTTTGCTTTTTCCTGCTCCTCTTAGCATGATAAAGAAGATTCAAAGAGAGTGAGATGCCCGCTCCTTTCATTCAGTCAGTAGCTTCAATCATTTCTGGACGTTTTTCAATGGCAAAAATCAATGAATATTGTAAATGCACAAACAGTAATTTCTCCGCATTGCAAGGTGCAATTCTGAAATTTTTTACTTTTTCCTGCTCCTCTTAGCATGATAAAGAAGATTCAAAGAGAGTGAGATGCCAGCTCCTTTCATTCAGTCAGTAGCTTCAATCATTTCTGGTATATGAATAACATGATGTTTTTCAATCGCAAAAATCAATGAATATTGTAAATGCACAAACAGTAATTTCTCCGCATTGCAAGGTGCAATTCTGAAATTTTTTGCTTTTTCCTGCTCCTCTTAGCATGATAAAGAAGATTCAAAGAGAGTGAGATGCCAGCTCCTTTCATTCAGTCAGTAGCTTCAATCATTTCTGGACGTTTTTCAATGGCAAAAATCAATGAATATTGTAAATGCACAAACAGTAATTTCTCCGCATTGCAAGGTGCAATTCTGAAATTCTTTGCTTTTTCCTGCTCCTCTAAGCATGATAAAGAAGATTCAAAGAGAGTGAGATGCCAGATCCTTTCCTTCAGTCAGTAGCTTCAATCATTTCTGGTATATGAATAACATGATGTTTTTCAATGGCAAAAATCAATGAATTTTGTAAATGCACAAACAGTAATTTCTCCGCATTGCAAGGCGCAATTCTGAAATTTTTTACTTTTTCCTGCTCCTCTTAGCATGATAAAGAAGATTCAAAGAGAGTGAGATGCCAGCTCCTTTCATTCAGTCAGTAGCTTCAATCATTTCTGGTATATGAATAACATGATGTTTTTCAATGGCAAAAATCAATGAATATTGTAAATGCACAAACAGTAATTTCTCCGCATTGCAAGGTGCAATTCTGAAATTTTTTGCTTTTTGCTGCTCCTCTTAGCATGATAAAGAAGATTCAAAGAGAATGAGATGCCAGCTCCTTTCATTCAGTCAGTAGCTTCAATCATTTCTGGACGTTTTTCAATGGCAAAAATCAATGAATATTGTAAATGCACAAACAGTAATTTCTCCGCAATGCAAGGTGCAATTCTGAAATTTTTTGCTTTTTCCTGCTCCTCTTAGCATGATAAAGAAGATTCAAAGAGAGTGAGATGCCAGCTCCTTTCATTCAGTCAGTAGCTTTAATCATTTCTGGACGTTTTTCAATGGCAAAAATCATTGAATATTGTAAATGCACAATCAGTAATTTCTCCGCATTGCAAGGTGCAATTCTGAAATTTTTTACTTTTTCCTGCTCCTCTTAGCATGATAAAGAAGATTCAAAGAGAGTGAGATGCCAGCTCCTTTCATTCAGTCAGTAGCTTCAATCATTTCTGGTATATGAATAACATGATGTTTTTCAATCGCAAAAATCAATGAATATTGTAAATGCACAAACAGTAATTTCTCCGCATTGCAAGGTGCAATTCTGAAATTTTTTGCTTTTTCCTGCTCCTCTTAGCATGATAAAGAAGATTCAAAGAGAGTGAGATGCCAGCTCCTTTCATTCAGTCAGTAGCTTCAATCATTTCTGGACGTTTTTCAATGGCAAAAACCAATGAATATTGTAAATGCACAAACAGTAATTTCTCCGCATTGCAAGGTGCAATTCTGAAACTTTTTGCTTTTTCCTGCTCCTCTTAGCATGATAAAGAAGATTCAAAGAGAGTGAGATGCCAGATCCTTTCCTTCAGTCAGTAGCTTCAATCATTTCTGGTATATGAATAACATGATGTTTTTCAATGGCAAAAATCAATGAATTTTGTAAATGCACAAACAGTAATTTCTCCGCATTGCAAGGCGCAATTCTGAAATTTTTTGCTTTTTCCTGCTCCTCTTAGCATGATAAAGAAGATTCAAAGAGAGTGAGATGCCAGCTCCTTTCATTCAGTCAGTAGCTTCAATCATTTCTGGACATTTTTCAATGGCAAAAATCAATGAATATTGTAAATGCACAAACAGTCATTTCTCCGCATTGCAAGGTGCAATTCTGAAATTTTTTGCTTTTTCCTGCTCCTCTTAGCATGATAAAGAAGATTCAAAGAGAGTGAGATGCCAGCTCCTTTCATTGAGTCAGTAGCTTCAATCATTTCTGGACGTTTTTCAATGGCAAAAATCAATGAATATTGTAAATGCACAAACAGTAATTTCTCTGCATTGCAAGGTGCAATTCTGAAATTTTTTGCTTTTTCCTGCTCCTCTTAGCATGATAAAGAAGATTCAAAGAGAGTGAGATGCCAGCTCCTTTCATTCAGTCAGTAGCTTCAATCATTTCTGAACGTTTTTCAATGGCAAAAATCAATGAATATTGTAAATGCACAAACAGTAATTTCTCCGCATTGCAAGGTGCAATTCTGAAATTTTTTGCTTTTTCCTGCTCCTCTTAGCATGATAAAGAAGATTCAAAGAGAGTGAGATGCCAGATCCTTTCCTTCAGTCAGTAGCTTCAATCATTTCTGGTATATGAATAACATGATGTTTTTCAATGGCAAAAATCAATGAATTTTGTAAATGCACAAACAGTAATTTCTCCGCATTGCAAGGCGCAATTCTGAAATTTTTTGCTTTTTCCTGCTCCTCTTAGCATGATAAAGAAGATTCAAAGAGAGTGAGATGCCAGCTCCTTTCATTCAGTCAGTAGCTTCAATCATTTCTGGACATTTTTCAATGGCAAAAATCAATGAATATTGTAAATGCACAAACAGTAATTTCTCCGCATTGCAAGGTGCAATTCTGAAATTTTTTGCTTTTTCCTGCTCCTCTTAGCATGATAAAGAAGATTCAAAGAGAGTGAGATGCCAGCTCCTTTCATTCAGTCAGTAGCTTCAATCATTTCTGGACGTTTTTCAATGGCAAAAATCAATGAATATTGTAAATGCACAAACAGTAATTTCTCCGCATTGCAAGGTGCAATTCTGAAATTTTTTGCTTTTTCCTGCTCCTCTTAGCATGATAAAGAAGATTCAAAGAGAGTGAGATGCCAGCTCCTTTCATTCAGTCAGTAGCTTCAATCATTTCTGGACGTTTTTCAATGGCAAAAATCAATGTATATTGTAAATGCACAAACAGTAATTTCTCCGCATTGCAATGTGCAATTCTGAAATTTTTTGCTTTTTCCTGCTCCTCTTAGCATGATAAAGAAGATTCAAAGAGAGTGAGATGCCAGCTCCTTTCATTCAGTCAGTAGCTTCAAACATTTCTGGTACATGAATAACATGATGTTTTTCAATGGCAAAAATCAATGAATATTGTAAATGCACAAACAGTAATTTCTCCGCATTGCAAGGTGCAATTCTGAAATTTTTTGCTTTTTCCTGCTCCTCTTAGCATGATAAAGAAGATTCAAAGAGAGTGAGATGCCAGCTCCTTTCGTTCAGTCAGTAGCTTCAATCATTTCTGGACGTTTTTCAATGGCAAAAATCATTGAATATTATAAATGCACAAACAGTAATTTCTCCGCATTACAAGGTGCAATTCTGAAATTTTTTACTTTTTCCTGCTCCTCTTAGCATGATAAAGAAGATTCAAAGAGAGTGAGATGCCAGCTCCTTTCATTCAGTCAGTAGCTTCAATCATTTCTGGTATATGAATAACATGATGTTTTTCAATGGCAAAAATCAATGAATATTGTAAATGCACAAACAGTAATTTCTCCGCATTGCAAGGTGCAATTCTGAAATTTTTTGCTTTTTCCTGCTCCTCTTAGCATGATAAAGAAGATTCAAAGAGAGTGAGATGCCAGCTCCTTTCATTCAGTCAGTAGCTTCAATCATTTCTGGACGTTTTTCAATGGCAAAAATCAATGAATATTGTAAATGCACAAACAGTAATTTCTCCGCATTGCAAGGTGCAATTCTGAAATTTTTTGCTTTTTCCTGCTCCTCTTAGCATGATAAACAAGATTCAAAGAGAGTGAGATGCCAGCTCCTTTCATTCAGTCAGTAGCTTCAATCATTTCTGGACGTTTTTCAATGGCAAAAATCATTGAATATTGTAAATGCACAAACAGTAATTTCTCCGCATTGCAAGGTGCAATTCTGAAATTTTTTACTTTTTCCTGCTACTCTTAGCATGATAAAGAAGATTCAAAGAGAGTGAGATGCCAGCTCCTTTCATTCAGTCAGTAGCTTCAATCATTTCTGGTATATGAATAACATGATGTTTTTCAATCGCAAAAATCAATGAATATTGTAAATGCACAAACAGTAATTTCTCCGCATTGCAAGGTGCAATTCTGAAATTTTTTGCTTTTTCCTGCTCCTCTTAGCATGATAAAGAAGATTCAAAGAGAGTGGGATGCCAGCTCCTTTCATTCAGTCAGTAGCTTCAATCATTTCTGGACGTTTTTCAATGGCAAAAATCAATGAATATTGTAAATGCACAAACAGTAATTTCTCCGCATTGCAAGGTGCAATTCTGAAATTTTTTGCTTTTTCCTGCTCCTCTAAGCATGATAAAGAAGATTCAAAGAGAGTGAGATGCCAGATCCTTTCCTTCAGTCAGTAGC
This sequence comes from Phyllobates terribilis, assembly GCF_046119375.1. Lineage (NCBI taxonomy): Eukaryota > Metazoa > Chordata > Amphibia > Anura > Dendrobatidae > Phyllobates > Phyllobates terribilis. Next base: position 9,604 of record NW_027365327.1, on the reverse strand, counting down.
TTCAATCATTTCTGGTATATGAATAACATGATGTTTTTCAATGGCAAAAATCAATGAATTTTGTAAATGCACAAACAGTAATTTCTCCGCATTGCAAGGCGCAATTCTGAAATTTTTTGCTTTTTCCTGCTCCTCTTAGCATGATAAAGAAGATTCAAAGAGAGTGAGATGCCAGCTCCTTTCATTCAGTCAGTAGCTTCAATCATTTCTGGACATTTTTCAATGGCAAAAATCAATGAATATTGTAAATGCACAAACAGTAATTTCTCCGCATTGCAAGGTGCAATTCTGAAATTTTTTGCTTTTTCCTGCTCCTCTTAGCATGATAAAGAAGATTCAAAGAGAGTGAGATGCCAGCTCCTTTCATTCAGTCAGTAGCTACAATCATTTCTGGACGTTTTTCAATGGCAAAAATCAATGAATATTGTAAATGCACAAACAGTAATTTCTCCGCATTGCAAGGTGCAATTCTGAAATTTTTTGCTTTTTCCTGCTCCTCTTAGCATGATAAAGAAGATTCAAAGAGAGTGAGATGCCAGCTCCTTTCATTCAGTCAGTACCTTCAATTATTTCTGGACCTTTTTCAATGGCAAAAATCAATGAATATTGTAAATGCACAAACAGTAATTTCTCCGCATTGCAAGGTGCAATTTTGAAATTTTTTGCTTTTTCCTGCTCCTCTTAGCATGATAAAGAAGATTCAAAGAGAGTGAGATGCCAGCTCCTTTCATTCAGTCAGTAGCTTCAATCATTTCTGGACGTTTTTCAATGGCAAAAATCAATGAATATTGTAAATGCACAAACTGTAATTTCTCCGCATTGCAAGGTGCAATTCTGAAATTTTTTGCTTTTTCCTGCTCCTCTTAGCATGATAAAGAAGATTCAAAGAGAGTGAGATGCCAGCTCCTTTCATTCAGTCAGTAGCTTCAATCATTTCTGGTATATGAATAACATGATGTTTTTCAATAGCAAAAATCAATGAATATTGTAAATGCACAAACAGTAATTTCTCCGCATTGCAAGGTGCAATTCTGAAATTTTTTGCTTTTTCCTGCTCCTCTTAGCATGATAAAGAAGATTCAAAGAGAGTGAGATGCCAGCTCCTTTCATTCAGTCAGTAGCTTCAATCATTTCTGGACGTTTTTCAATGGCAAAAATCAATGAATATTGTAAATGCACAAACAGTAATTTCTCCGCATTGCAAGGTGCAATTCTGAAATTTTTTACTTTTTCCTGCTCCTCTTAGCATGATAAAGAAGTTTCAAAGAGAGTGAGATGCCAGCTCCTTTCATTCAGTCAGTAGCTTCAATCATTTCTGGTATATGAATAACATGATGTTTTTCAATCGCAAAAATCAATGAATATTGTAAATGCACAAACAGTAATTTCTCCGCATTGCAAGGTGCAATTCTGAAATTTTTTGCTTTTTCCTGCTCCTCTTAGCATGATAAAGAAGATTCAAAGAGAGTGAGATGCCAGCTCCTTTCATTCAGTCAGTAGCTTCAATCATTTCTGGACGTTTTTCAATGGCAAAAATCAATGAATATTGTAAATGCACAAACAGTAATTTCTCCGCATTGCAAGGTGCAATTCTGAATTTTTTTGCTTTTTCCTGCTCCTCTAAGCATGATAAAGAAGATTCAAAGAGAGTGAGATGCCATATCCTTTCCTTCAGTCAGTAGCTTCAATCATTTCTGGTATATGAATAACATGATGTTTTTCAATGGCAAAAATCAATGAATTTTGTAAATGCACAAACAGTAATTTCTCCGCATTGCAAGGCGCAATTCTGAAATTTTTTGCTTTTTCCTGCTCCTCTTAGCATGATAAAGAAGATTCAAAGAGAGTGAGATGCCAGCTCCTTTCATTCAGTCAGTAGCTTCAATCATTTCTGGACATTTTTCAATGGCAAAAATCAATGAATATTGTAAATGCACAAACAGTAATTTCTCCGCATTGCAAGGTGCAATTCTGAAATTTTTTGCTTTTTCCTGCTCCTCTTAGCATGATAAAGAAGATTCAAAGAGAGTGAGATGCCAGCTCCTTTCATTCAGTCAGTAGCTTCAATCATTTCTGGACGTTTTTCAATGGCAAAAATCAATGAATATTGTAAATGCACAAACAGTAATTTCTCCGCATTGCAAGGTGCAATTCTGAAATTTTTTGCTTTTTCCTGCTCCTCTTAGCATGATAAAGAAGATTCAAAGAGAGCGAGATGCCAGCTCCTTTCATTCAGTCAGTACCTTCAATCATTTCTGGACGTTTTTCAATGGCAAAAATCAATGAATATTGTAAATGCACAAACAGTAATTTCTCCGCATTGCAAGGTGCAATTCTGAAATTTTTTGCTTTTTCCTGCTCCTCTTAGCATGATAAAGAAGATTCAAAGAGAGTGAGATGCCAGCTCCTTTCATTCAGTCAGTAGCTTCAATCATTTCTGGACGTTTTTCAATGGCAAAAATCAATGAATATTGTAAATGCACAAACTGTAATTTCTCCGCATTGCAAGGTGCAATTCTGAAATTTTTTGCTTTTTCCTGCTCCTCTTAGCATGATAAAGAAGATTCAAAGAGAGTGAGATGCCAGCTCCTTTCATTCAGTCAGTAGCTTCAATCATTTCTGGTATATGAATAACATGATGTTTTTCAATAGCAAAAATCAATGAATATTGTAAATGCACAAACAGTAATTTCTCCGCATTGCAAGGTGCAATTCTGAAATTTTTTGCTTTTTCCTGCTCCTCTTAGCATGATAAAGAAGATTCAAAGAGAGTGAGATGCCAGCTCCTTTCATTCAGTCAGTAGCTTCAATCATTTCTGGACGTTTTTCAATGGCAAAAATCAATGAATATTGTAAATGCACAAACAGTAATTTCTCCGCATTGCAATGTGCAATTCTGAAATTTTTTGCTTTTTCCTGCTCCTCTTAGCATGATAAAGAAGATTCAAAGAGAGTGAGATGCCAGCTCCTTTCATTCAGTCAGTAGCTTCAATCATTTCTGGACATTTTTCAATGGCAAAAATCAATGAATATTGTAAATGCACAAACAGTAATTTCTCCGCATTGCAAGGTGCAATTCTGAAATTTTTTGCTTTTTCCTGCTCCTCTTAGCATGATAAAGAAGATTCAAAGAGAGTGAGATGCCAGCTCCTTTCATTCAGTCAGTAGCTTCAATCATTTCTGGACGTTTTTCAATGGCAAAAATCAATGAATATTGTAAATGCACAAACAGTAATTTCTCCGCATTGCAAGGTGCAATTCTGAAATTTTTTGCTTTTTCCTGCTCCTCTTAGCATGATAAAGAAGATTCAAAGAGAGTGAGATGCCAGCTCCTTTCATTCAGTCAGTAGCTTCAATCATTTCTGGACGTTTTTCAATGGCAAAAATCAATGAATATTGTAAATGCACAAACAGTAATTTCTCCGCATTGCAATGTGCAATTCTGAAATTTTTTGCTTTTTCCTGCTCCTCTTAGCATGATAAAGAAGATTCAAAGAGAGTGAGATGCCAGCTCCTTTCATTCAGTCAGTAGCTTCAATCATTTCTGGACATTTTTCAATGGCAAAAATCAATGAATATTGTAAATGCACAAACAGTAATTTCTCTGCATTGCAAGGTGCAATTCTGAAATTTTTTGCTTTTTCCTGCTCCTCTTAGCATGATAAAGAAGATTCAAAGAGAGTGAGATGCCAGATCCTTTCATTCAGTCAGTAGCTTCAATCATTTCTGGACGTTTTTCAATGGCAAAAATCATTGAATATTGTAAATGCACAAACAGTAATTTCTCCGCATTGCAAGGTGCAATTCTGAAATTTTTTACTTTTTCCTGCTCCTCTTAGCATGATAAAGAAGATTCAAAGAGAGTGAGATGCCAGCTCCTTTCATTCAGTCAGTAGCTTCAATCATTTCTGGTATATGAATAACATGATGTTTTTCAATCGCAAAAATCAATGAATATTGTAAATGCACAAACAGTAATTTCTCCGCATTGCAAGGTGCAATTCTGAAATTTTTTGCTTTTTCCTGCTCCTCTTAGCATGATAAAGAAGATTCAAAGAGAGTGAGATGCCAGCTCCTTTCATTCAGTCAGTAGCTTCAATCATTTCTGGACGTTTTTCAATGGCAAAAATCAATGAATATTGTAAATGCACAAACAGTAATTTCTCCGCATTGCAAGGTGCAATTCTGAAATTTTTTGCTTTTTCCTGCTCCTCTTAGCATGATAAAGAAGATTCAAAGAGAGTGAGATGCCAGCTCCTTTCATTCAGTCAGTAGCTTCAATCATTTCTGAACATTTTTCAATGGCAAAAATCAATGAATATTGTAAATGCACAAACAGTAATTTCTCTGCATTGCAAGGTGCAATTCTGAAATTTTTTGCTTTTTCCTGCTCCTCTTAGCATGATAAAGAAGATTCAAAGAGAGTGAGATGCCAGCTCCTTTCATTCAGTCAGTAGCTTCAATCATTTCTGGACGTTTTTCAATGGCAAAAATCATTGAATATTGTAAATGCACAAACAGTAATTTCTCCGCATTGCAAGGTGCAATTCTGAAATTTTTTACTTTTTCCTGCTCCTCTTAGCATGATAAAGAAGATTCAAAGAGAGTGAGATGCCAGCTCCTTTCATTCAGTCAGTAGCTTCAATCATTTCTGGTATATGAATAACATGATGTTTTTCAATCGCAAAAATCAATGAATATTGTAAATGCACAAACAGTAATTTCTCCGCATTGCAAGGTGCAATTCTGAAATTTTTTGCTTTTTCCTGCTCCTCTTAGCATGATAAAGAAGATTCAAAGAGAGTGAGATGCCAGCTCCTTTCATTCAGTCAGTAGCTTCAATCATTTCTGGACGTTTTTCAATGGCAAAAATCAATGAATATAGTAAATGCACAAACAGTAATTTCTCCGCATTGCAAGGTGCAATTCTGAAATTTTTTGCTTTTTCCTGCTCCTCTTAGCATGATAAAGAAGATTCAAAGAGAGTGAGATGCCAGATCCTTTCCTTCAGTCAGTAGCTTCAATCATTTCTGGTATATGAATAACATGATGTTTTTCAATGGCAAAAATCAATGAATTTTGTAAATGCACAAACAGTAATTTCTCCGCATTGCAAGGCTCAATTCTGAAATTTTTTGCTTTTTCCTGCTCCTCTTAGCATGATAAAGAAGATTCAAAGAGAGTGAGATGCCAGCTCCTTTCATTCAGTCAGTAGCTTCAATCATTTCTGGACATTTTTCAATGGCAAAAATCAATGAATATTGTAAATGCACAAACAGTAATTTCTCCGCATTGCAAGGTGCAATTCTGAAATTTTTTGCTTTTTCCTGCTCCTCTTAGCATGATAAAGAAGATTCAAAGAGAGTGAGATGCCAGCTCCTTTCATTCAGTCAGTAGCTTCAATCATTTCTGGACGTTTTTCAATGGCAAAAATCAATGAATATTGTAAATGCACAAACAGTAATTTCTCCGCATTGCAAGGTGCAATTCTGAAATTTTTTGCTTTTTCCTGCTCCTCTTAGCATGATAAAGAAGATTCAAAGAGAGTGAGATGCCAGCTCCTTTCATTCAGTCAGTAGCTTCAATCATTTCTGGACGTTTTTCAATGGCAAAAATCAATGAATATTGTAAATGCACAAACAGTAATTTCTCCGCATTGCAATGTGCAATTCTGAAATTTTTTGCTTTTTCCTGCTCCTCTTAGCATGATAAAGAAGATTCAAAGAGAGTGAGATGCCAGCTCCTTTCATTCAGTCAGTAGCTTCAATCATTTCTGGACATTTTTCAGTGGCAAAAATCAATGAATATTGTAAATGCACAAACAGTAATTTCTCCGCATTGCAAGGTGCAATTCTGAAATTTTTTGCTTTTTCCTGCTCCTCTTAGCATGATAAAGAAGATTCAAAGAGAGTGAGATGCCAGCTCCTTTCATTCAGTCAGTAGCTTCAATCATTTCTGGACGTTTTTCAATGACAAAAATCAATGAATATTGTAAATGCACAAACAGTAATTTCTCTGCATTGCAAGGTGCAATTCTGAAATTTTTTGCTTTTTCCTGCTCCTCTTAGCATGATAAAGAAGATTCAAAGAGAGTGAGATGCCAGATCCTTTCCTTCAGTCAGTAGCTTCAATCATTTCTGGTATATGAATAACATGATGTTTTTCAATGGCAAAAATCAATGAATTTTGTAAATGCACAAACAGTAATTTCTCCGCATTGCAAGGCGCAATTCTGAAATTTTTTGCTTTTTCCTGCTCCTCTTAGCATGATAAAGAAGATTCAAAGAGAGTGAGATGCCAGCTCCTTTCATTCAGTCAGTAGCTTCAATCATTTCTGGACATTTTTCAATGGCAAAAATCAATGAATATTGTAAATGCACAAACAGTAATTTCTCCGCATTGCAAGGTGCAATTCTGAAATTTTTTGCTTTTTCCTGCTCCTCTTAGCATGATAAAGAAGATTCAAAGAGAGTGAGATGCCAGCTCCTTTCATTCAGTCAGTAGCTTCAATCATTTCTGGACGTTTTTCAATGGCAAAAATCAACGAATATTGTAAATGCACAAACAGTAATTTCTCCGCATTGCAAGGTGCAATTCTGAAATTTTTTGCTTTTTCCTGCTCCTCTTAGCATGATAAAGAAGATTCAAAGAGAGTGAGATGCCAGCTCCTTTCATTCAGTCAGTAGCTTCAATCATTTCTGGACGTTTTTCAATGGCAAAAATCAATGAATATTGTAAATGCACAAACAGTAATTTCTCCGCATTGCAAGGTGCAATTCTGAAATTTTTTGCTTTTTCCTGCTCCTCTTAGCATGATAAAGAAGATTCAAAGAGAGTGAGATGCCAGATCCTTTCCTTCAGTCAGTAGCTTCAATCATTTCTGGTATATGAATAACATGATGTTTTTCAATGGCAAAAATCAATGAATTTTGTAAATGCACAAACAGTAATTTCTCCGCATTGCAAGGCGCAATTCTGAAATTTTTTGCTTTTTCCTGCTCCTCTTAGCATGATAAAGAAGATTCAAAGAGAGTGAGATGCCAGCTCCTTTCATTCAGTCAGTAGCTTCAATCATTTCTGGACATTTTTCAATGGCAAAAATCAATGAATATTGTAAATGCACAAACAGTAATTTCTCCGCATTGCAAGGTGCAATTCTGAAATTTTTTGCTTTTTCCTGCTCCTCTTAGCATGATAAAGAAGATTCAAAGAGAGTGAGATGCCAGCTCCTTTCATTCAGTCAGTAGCTTCAATCATTTCTGGACGTTTTTCAATGGCAAAAATCAATGAATATTGTAAATGCACAAACAGTAATTTCTCCGCATTGCAAGGTGCAATTCTGAAATTTTTTGCTTTTTCCTGCTCCTCTTAGCATGATAAAGAAGATTCAAAGAGAGCGAGATGCCAGCTCCTTTCATTCAGTCAGTACCTTCAATCATTTCTGGACGTTTTTCAATGGCAAAAATCAATGAATATTGTAAATGCACAAACAGTAATTTCTCCGCATTGCAAGGTGCAATTCTGAAATTTTTTGCTTTTTCCTGCTCCTCTTAGCATGATAAAGAAGATTCAAAGAGAGTGAGATGCCAGCTCCTTTCATTCAGTCAGTAGCTTCAATCATTTCTGGACGTTTTTCAATGGCAAAAATCAATGAATATTGTAAATGCACAAACTGTAATTTCTCCGCATTGCAAGGTGCAATTCTGAAATTTTTTGCTTTTTCCTGCTCCTCTTAGCATGATAAAGAAGATTCAAAGAGAGTGAGATGCCAGCTCCTTTCATTCAGTCAGTAGCTTCAATCATTTCTGGTATATGAATAACATGATGTTTTTCAATAGCAAAAATCAATGAATATTGTAAATGCACAAACAGTAATTTCTCCGCATTGCAAGGTGCAATTCTGAAATTTTTTGCTTTTTCCTGCTCCTCTTAGCATGATAAAGAAGATTCAAAGAGAGTGAGATGCCAGCTCCTTTCATTCAGTCAGTAGCTTCAATCATTTCTGGACGTTTTTCAATGGCAAAAATCAATGAATATTGTAAATGCACAAACAGTAATTTCTCCGCATTGCAATGTGCAATTCTGAAATTTTTTGCTTTTTCCTGCTCCTCTTAGCATGATAAAGAAGATTCAAAGAGAGTGAGATGCCAGCTCCTTTCATTCAGTCAGTAGCTTCAATCATTTCTGGACATTTTTCAATGGCAAAAATCAATGAATATTGTAAATGCACAAACAGTAATTTCTCCGCATTGCAAGGTGCAATTCTGAAATTTTTTGCTTTTTCCTGCTCCTCTTAGCATGATAAAGAAGATTCAAAGAGAGTGAGATGCCAGCTCCTTTCATTCAGTCAGTAGCTTCAATCATTTCTGGACGTTTTTCAATGGCAAAAATCAATGAATATTGTAAATGCACAAACAGTAATTTCTCCGCATTGCAAGGTGCAATTCTGAAATTTTTTGCTTTTTCCTGCTCCTCTTAGCATGATAAAGAAGATTCAAAGAGAGTGAGATGCCAGCTCCTTTCATTCAGTCAGTAGCTTCAATCATTTCTGGACGTTTTTCAATGGCAAAAATCAATGAATATTGTAAATGCACAAACAGTAATTTCTCCGCATTGCAATGTGCAATTCTGAAATTTTTTGCTTTTTCCTGCTCCTCTTAGCATGATAAAGAAGATTCAAAGAGAGTGAGATGCCAGCTCCTTTCATTCAGTCAGTAGCTTCAATCATTTCTGGACATTTTTCAATGGCAAAAATCAATGAATATTGTAAATGCACAAACAGTAATTTCTCTGCATTGCAAGGTGCAATTCTGAAATTTTTTGCTTTTTCCTGCTCCTCTTAGCATGATAAAGAAGATTCAAAGAGAGTGAGATGCCAGATCCTTTCATTCAGTCAGTAGCTTCAATCATTTCTGGACGTTTTTCAATGGCAAAAATCATTGAATATTGTAAATGCACAAACAGTAATTTCTCCGCATTGCAAGGTGCAATTCTGAAATTTTTTACTTTTTCCTGCTCCTCTTAGCATGATAAAGAAGATTCAAAGAGAGTGAGATGCCAGCTCCTTTCATTCAGTCAGTAGCTTCAATCATTTCTGGTATATGAATAACATGATGTTTTTCAATCGCAAAAATCAATGAATATTGTAAATGCACAAACAGTAATTTCTCCGCATTGCAAGGTGCAATTCTGAAATTTTTTGCTTTTTCCTGCTCCTCTTAGCATGATAAAGAAGATTCAAAGAGAGTGAGATGCCAGCTCCTTTCATTCAGTCAGTAGCTTCAATCATTTCTGGACGTTTTTCAATGGCAAAAATCAATGAATATTGTAAATGCACAAACAGTAATTTCTCCGCATTGCAAGGTGCAATTCTGAAATTTTTTGCTTTTTCCTGCTCCTCTTAGCATGATAAAGAAGATTCAAAGAGAGTGAGATGCCAGCTCCTTTCATTCAGTCAGTAGCTTCAATCATTTCTGAACATTTTTCAATGGCAAAAATCAATGAATATTGTAAATGCACAAACAGTAATTTCTCTGCATTGCAAGGTGCAATTCTGAAATTTTTTGCTTTTTCCTGCTCCTCTTAGCATGATAAAGAAGATTCA
>NW_027365326.1:0-123050 GCF_046119375.1 Phyllobates terribilis | reverse complement strand
ACATGGGAAATGTAGACAATCAACCTTCCATTTATCCTGTCTCCTATAGCTATACTGACCTATTCTGTAGTATGTGTGCAGATATTGTAATCTTTTGGCCACTTTACCTGCATACAAATATACTTGTATGTCTTTCTGTGCTACAGCTCTGTGTGCTGCTTGGTCTGGAATACGTGAGCTGCGGGGACTTTAACACCTTCCTACTGGAGAAGGGGCGGCTTGACATCCCCAGCGCAAGGTACATTTTATGTTACTTACAAACCCGATTATAACTATATAAATGTCTAAGATTTGCTCTGTTCACTTCGGTGCTGAATTATTGGGTTCTGGTGTTTTTACTATAAAAATATTGAAGATTTCTGTGAAATTAACAAGAACATTGACGGAAACCTCAGAGGATCCCATTATTCATCAGTGGGATCTGGCAGGATTTGTTGTATGTTCTGTATATGGTCATCTTATTCTAGTCGATCATGTAGATAATATTGGCTGGAAGAAATATCTACACTCATTCATGTCTTTTTATCAGATTCTATGCCGCTGAACTGGTCTGTGGAATCCAGTACCTCCACTCCAAGGGCGTCATCCACAGAGACCTCAAGCCCGAGAACATCATGGTGGCTGAAACGGGCCATATTAAGATCACAGATTTCGGTCTCGCAATTGACAACATGCACGGAGACCGAACAGCCACCGAATATGCTGGAACAGCAGGCTACATGGCTCCTGAGGTGGGACAATAGTGCTTTCCTATTTAGTTTTCACAAAAATTACAGTCCATGGGAATGTTAACATTTTGACCTTTTTGTTCTCTCTTCCGTGATAGATTTTTGCTGGCGAGGAGTATAACGCCGGAGTAGACTGGTATTCTCTTGGTGTCATCTTAAAAGATATGGTTACCAGTGAGTGTACGTACCATCTGACACTCGATGAGGCATCCTCCGGCATTGATGACATCATTAAACAGGTCAGTATAATTCCAGGTTATTAGTACAATGGGTTGTACAATATTCATTTAAATGGTGATGTTGTGAGAATGTTTTATTGTCTCTACCGCTTACCTTCATGGGTTTTACTTTATTGTTTTTAGCTCCTACAGAAAGATCCTGCCAGACGCTTAGGAGCCCATGGTAACATCAGAGAGCACATGTTTTTCCAGTGTATTGACTGGGTCTCTGTGGAAGCCCTGAAAGTGCCTCCACCACACATCCCTGTAGTAAGTATATGGCCAGATCACATTGCACCATCATCTCTGTACAGGGGAACACTGATGGGTAGAGAACACTTATTGAAAGCTGATAGTTGTTTCTATCATTTTTTGGTGTTGACTTTCTGTTAAGTATTACTTACCGCTGACACTAACATTGGAAAATCAACATCATCCAGTGCTGCTGGTCCTTATCTGATGATTCAGATCATTTCACTTTAGCTGTATGCAAGTTAATGTGGACATCATACTTCTCCAGAAGGTTTAAGATTTTGGTCATTTTAGTTCAGCTTAAAACAAGGACTGTAATAAAAAGTCATAATCCCAATGTTATAATTCTTTTTTTTTTGTTTTATAGCCAACTAAAGCTCATCACAGTTCTCAACCACTCCATCTGGAGAATTTAGAAGCAGCAGAGGCCCAAAGGTCACCTCTTTCAGCAAAGGACCAGGCCATGTTCAAGGGATTTTCTTTTGTCAACTTGGAAACCCTTGACAAGACACCAGCTCTATAGTCACCAGAGCCAGCTGTCTTCCTCAGCCTCCAGAAGACCGAGAAGAACTGAAGATTGGACATCACTTCGATGATCATCTGGAAGCACTGCTGGAATGAAGATGACCATGGACATGACAACGGGGGGACCCCAAAGACAGATCCTAAAGATGGAGAAGCCAGATAGTGTAATCATATTCTGGCGGTAAGTATAAGCGCCACAACATCTGCGCTTCCCTATACTCCTAGGCATGTGCAGAACTTTTTACACTAACCGGTAATTGGATTTCCTCTTGCTCATGACAGCTCCATTTTTCGGTGCTGTCTTGGGCTAAGAAGAAATAACATGGTGCGCGATGGCCGGCTATTAAGGGGAGGAAGGAGGCCGGATTTTTTTTTTTTTAAATAAACATCATTGCACATGTCTATGATCATTTTTACCATTACCGGTAGTAAGATTTCCTCACACTCATGAAAATTCTGTCATGGGTGTTGGGAAAAGGTGTGTGATGGCCGGCTATTAAGGGGAGGAAGGAGGCCGGATTTTTTTTTTTTTGTTACAGGTGAGCATAAAGAAGACAGCAGATCCCAGTGGAAGACATGGAAGATAGAGATGCCAGCAGATCTACTCATACGCTGGCGGTAAGTATAAGCGCCACAACATCTGCGCGTCACTATACTCCTAGGCATGTGCAGAACTTTTTACACTAACTGGTAATTGGATTTCCTCTTGCTCATGACAGCTCCATTTTTCGGTGCTGTCTTGGGCTAAGAAGAAATAACATGGTGTGCGATGGCCGGCTATTAAGGGGAGGAAGGAGGCCGGATTTTTTTTTTAAAATAAACATCATTGCACATGTCTATGATCATTTTTACCATTACCGGTAGTAGGATTTCCTCACACTCATGAAAGTGCTGTCATGGGTGTTGGGAAGAGGTGTGTGATGGCCGGCTATTAAGGGGAGGAAGGAGGCCGGATTTTTTTTTTTTTGTTACAGGTGAGCATAAAGAAGACAGCAGATCCCAGTGGAAGACATGGAAGATAGAGATGCCAGCAGATCTACTCATACGCTGGCGGTAAGTATAAGCGCCACAACATCTGCGCGTCACTATACTCCTAGGCATGTGCAGAACTTTTTACACTAACTGGTAATTGGATTTCCTCTTGCTCATGACAGCTCCATTTTTCGGTGCTGTCTTGGGCTAAGAAGAAATAACATGGTGTGCGATGGCCGGCTATTAAGGGGAGGAAGGAGGCCGGATTTTTTTTTTTAAAATAAACATCATTGCACATGTCTATGATCATTTTTACCATTACCGGTAGTAGGATTTCCTCACACTCATGAAAGTGCTGTCATGGGTGTTGGGAAGAGGTGTGTGATGGCCGGCTATTAAGGGGAGGAAGGAGGCCGGATTTTTTTTTTATTACAGGTGAGCATAGAGATGACAGCAGATCCCAGTGGAGACATGGAAGATAGAGGTGCCAGAAGATCTACTCATACGCTGGTGGTAAGTATAAGCGCCACAATATCTGCGCTTCCCTATACTCATAGGCATGTGCAGAACTTTTTACACTAACTGGTGAATAGATTTCCTCTTGGTCATGACCGCTCCAGTCTTTGGTGCTGTTTTGGGCTAAGAAGAAATAACATGGTGTGCGATGGCCGGCTATTAAGGGAAGGAGGAGGCCGGATTTTTTATTGTAACTAACATTGCACATGTCTATGATCATTTTTAGCGTTACCGGTAGTAAGATTTCCTCACACTCATGAAAGTGCTGTCATGGGTGTTGGGAAGAGGTGTTTGATGGCCGGCTAATAAGGGGTGGAGGAGGCTGGATTTTTTTTATGCAGGTGAGCATAAAGATGACAGCAGATCCCAATGGAAAACATAGAAGATAAAGGAGTCAGCAGATCTACTCATGCACTGGCGATAAGTATAAGCGCCACAATATCTGCACTCCATTATAATAATAGGTATGTGCAGAACATTTTACACTGTCAGTCAGTGCCAGGGTGCAGTTACAGCAACCCATTACTATGTACTGAACAGTGGCTTTATTAAGCCCCGGGACGCCAGTCACTCACAGCCGCAGCTACTTACATTGTATGGCCGCTGCAGAGGGGGCCGGCCGCATCCTACATCAGTGAAGTCAGACGCTGCCGGCCCTCCTTTTGTTCCTAGGCTGTCGGCGCGATAGATGCAAATGACTCGCCCCCTGGGCCGTGGGGCACTCGGATCCGGGCAGTAGGGGAACGATGGGAATAGTAGTGGCAACCCGGTTCCGTGGCTCAGGGTGGTCAGGCCAGTGGTAGTCCGTTATGTGCTATTGATTATGTCCGACTACGCCACCCGTGGATTGCGGTTATTAGGAACCGCCGCTGCATGCAGACCGCTGGGGCTGATGAGGTGTGCAGCTAGGGTAGTATGACTCCCCACGGGAAGAGTGCGGCCCCAGGGCAGTATAATGGATGGTGGGAGTGATGGTGGTGAGAGTCCCAGTACCGGTAGTGCTGGAGGAGCAAGGAGCACGCAGACAACAGGTTGCAGTCCAGGGTCTTTACTAGAACAGGTAAATTGACCCACAAACAGTCCCAGCTAGGAGGGGACCTGGATGTCTGAGAGCAACGGGGAAATTGGTGAGGGTGTAGGCCTACCGTGCTTTCTGTGCTCCTTCTGGCTATCTCCTCGTTATAGGGTAACAGCCCACGCTTCCGAGCTTTCCGTGTATTCTCGCTTGTATGGCCTGCGACGTGGGTTCCTTTCTGCTCCCAGCCTTGTACGACTTTGCTGGTCCCTTCTGTTGTGGCAGGGCCTCCAGGCTTCTTAGGCCAAGGAATATACCGTCCCCTGCGGACTGGTTATCTGCTGGGGGATGTGGAATCCTCCCAGCCTCAGACACCAAAGTCTGGTAAATTAAGTCCGTTATCTGCCAAGACAGGCTCTCTTCGCCTCTTGTCTCTGGCTTGTGGCTCTCCTCCTGCCACACTTCCTCTTAGGTGCAATACAACTGTCCCTCTCTGCTCTGGCACCTGAATCCTGAGACAGGTCATCCAGCTCTCGCTAACCCTGCCCCCAGTACCAGCTTTTATAGGGGCAGCCAGCTCTCCCTACTGGCCTGAGACAGGAGGCATTGCATGCTAATGTTCCCCTGACTAGAGAACCTCCCCCTTGCTCTCAGACACAGCTTTATTACATTTTGTGGCATCCAGGCCAGGGTGACACACAAACGTCTCATCAAATGCTTGAACATACTGCTTCATCCAGTGAAGTGGCTGCCCCTTCAAGCATTTCTTCAGTAATGGAAGAAGAGGCTGCAACTATACCAACTGGTGCGGTAACAGAAGAATCTGCGGAAACACGGTCCAGTACCATGTCACCAAAGAGTCCTTCTCACAAAAAGCTCCCTCCCACTGTTTTTATAGACATGGAAGAAGTGCCAATGCCTTCATGTTCAAGTTCCATTTTAGAACATGTGTATGAAGAGCCATCTTGCGGCCAGAGTGCAGAGTGTCTTTCTCCAGAGGAGTGCACTCATGTAATATTACAAGAAGAAGAAATCGATTGGAAAGACCCAGCAATGTGGCCAGATGTCCTCATGGATAAGGAATGGGAGAAGATTGTTCTTTCAAGGCATTCTAATGAAGAAGAATTGAAGCAGATGGTACAATCTCTTCCTAAGGATGATGATGACCATACTTCTAGTGACTTTCTCCTGTATGCCAAGTCATCTAATCAGCATGAAAATTTTTCAAGGGATTGGCTAAGATGGAGCCCAAGTAGGAAAATATTGTAATGTGTAACATGCATGGAGTTGGAGTTGGAGAACACTCGAAAAGGCCCTAGGTGGCCATGCTGTTGACTTTGAGATGCAAAGAAGCAGCCTTCTTGTGGCAATGGACACTATAATTTCTGATTTTTAACAGCACTTCAGATCAATGGAAGATGTCTGCAAGTTGTTTGCTCCAGTTATTAAGATGAGGACAATTAGTGAAGAAAATCTGATGGCATCCACTGAAGAATTGATCTCTGCATGCCTTGAAGATCTTACATCATCGTTACTTTCGAAGTTGCAACATCTTCGGAAAGTTTATGAAGCTACATTTACAGAAAACATGGGTCCACTGGATTTACTAAACGCCATCTACAAATTTGTGCTTCAAGGAATATTTGGAGAGGAGTGTATTGCACTCAGAATTTTTATCACCCTACAACTTTCATTAGCAGAAGGAGAGATAGCATTTAGCAAACTCTCTTTGGTCAAGAACTATCTGCATTCTAAAATGACGGAACAACGGTTGAACAGCCTAGCCCTTCTGTCAATTGATTATGAGCTCGCCAGATGCCTGAATTTTAAAGACCTGATTAAGGATTTTGCTAACCATAAGGTAAGATGACTGCCTGTTCCACACATGTAAATTTGCACTTCACATCTTCTACATGTAGCCTGTTTTACATTAGTGTATTATTGCCATGTACACGCGTGGTCAAAATTGCTGGTACCCCTCGTTTAATGAAAGAAACACCCACAATGGTTGAATCTGACAAAAGTAATAATAAGTTAAAAATCTATGCGACATGGTGTGTACCACACTCAACATGGACCAGAGGAAGCAAAAGAAAGAGTTGTCTCAGAAGATTAAAAAGAAAATTATTGACAAGCATGTTAAAGGTAAAGGTTATAAGACCATCTCCAAGCAGCTTGATGTTCCTGTGACTACAGTTGCACATATTATTCAGAAATTTAAGATCCATGGGACTGTAGCCAACCTCCCTGGAGGTGGCCGCAGGAGGAAAATTGATGACAAATCAAAGAGACGGATAATACGAATGGTAAAAAAAGAGCCCAGGATAACTTCTAAAGAGATTAAAGGTGAACTTCAAGCTCAAGGAATATCAGTGTCAGATTGCACCATCCGTCGTTCGTTGATCCAAAATGGACTTCATGGGAGACGACCAAGGAGAACACCATTGTTGAAAAAAAATCATAAAAAAGCCAGACTATAATTTGCCAAACTACATGTTGACAAGCCACAAAGCTTCTGGGAGAATGTCCTATTGACAGATGAGACAAAAATGGAAGTTTTTGGCAAGGCACATCAGCTCTATGTTCACAGCCGGAAAAATGAAGCATATCAAGAAAAGAACACTGTCCCTACTGTGAAACATGGAGGAGGCTCTGTTATGTTCTGGGGCTGCTTTGCTGCATCTCGCACAGGGTGTCTTGAATCTGTGCAGGGTACAATGAAATCTCAAGACTATCAAGGGATTCTAGAGGGAAATGTGCTGACCAATGTCAGAAAGCTTGGTCTCAGTCTCAGGTCATGGGTCTGGCAACAGAATAATGACCCAAAACACACAGCTAAAAACACCCAAGAATGGCTAAGAGGAAAACATTGGACTATTCTGAAGTGGCCTTCTATGAGCCCTGACTTAAATCCTATTAAGCATCTTTGGAAAGAGCTGAAACATGCCGTCTGGAAAAGGCAACTTTCAAACACGAGACAACTGGAGCAGTTTGCTCATGAGGAGTGGGCCGAAATACCTGTCTAGAGGTGCAGAAGTCTCATTGACAGCTACAGGAATCATTTGCAGTGATTGCCTCAAAAGGTGGTTCAACAAAATATTAAGTTAAGAGTACCATCATTTCTGTCCAGGCCTATTTCATGAGTTTAATTTTTTTTTAAATTCTGTGGAAGCAAGGTTGAAAAGCAATGTCTGACTTTCATTTGTTCATTTTCATAGATTTTTAATTTATTATTACTTTTGTCAGATTCAGGCTATTTCTGTGACCATTGTGGGTTTTTCTTTCATTAAACGAGGGGTACCAACAATTTTGACCACTTGTGTATGTTCCCCCGTGTTATGGATGAGTGTCCTAGCCTGACTATGGGTTTACTGACCCAAAGTCATAGCATTAGAGATGTAACAGATCAGTTAGTAATGTTTCAGTTGTGGGACCTGCACCTGACTGACCCTGCGATGCACTGTCAGTACCCCAGATGACAATATACCCATTTAATATTAGGACTCAGTTCTTAGGATAGAGCGTACTATTGTTTGTTGTTCTTAGATATATGGAAATACGTCTTTATTATTATGGTTCAGCTCCTTAGATCGTGAGCAATACTGTTTGTTGTTTTTATATTATGTTTTTCTGACCTCACAAAATTACCTTATTTTCATTGTATTAATTGTTTATAGATGTTGTCTTTGTTTTTTTGTGTGTTTTTGTGTGTTTGGTTTGTTTTTTGTTTGTTTTGTTACTGGCACTATAATTTTGCACTTGACATAATTGACCAAAAGATTTAACTAAATGACTCTTATGAAAAATAGATTTAGTTAGTGAAATGTTTAGTGGGAATGTTTTTACGAAGCTTTTATGTTAAGGGCATTGACCACTCACTGGTTATTGTTAACCAATGTGTTTGCGAGATGATTAAAAGGCACTTAGTGCAGAAATTCAACAAAGCCCATATTTCTATTTCCCATATTTGGTATTTAGTGCTGAAGTTCAAGAAAGGCCATAATAGTAAGTGCATTCTCATCATCTCATACACACTGGTCAACAATAACCAGAAAATTGCCAATCCTTTTAATCATAGTTTAATGTTTTGGAAGAATTTACTTTAAAGTTTGTCACTCCTTATATCATAAATAATAAATAAACAGAAACTGCTTTTCTAATAGACTAACAGGTCCAGAAGAGATTCCTTTGCAGCAGTCACCTCATTATCATAACAAGCAGGATTACAATGAGAGATAACAGAGTCCACCATTCACATTAGGTCGTGTCACAGCTCACCTCTTCCCTCTTCCTGCACAATGACATCTGCATGTCACTAAACATGAGAACATGTATAGAAAACTCTCCCTAGGAATTAGAGTCCCCTATTTTGTCTTGTGATATATATACATCCATATATCTAATGTTCACATCTCCAAACAAGCAAGAAAGCAGCTTCCATAAATGTACAGAAAACAGAATACAATAATCTGAAGAAATACAGATTATAAAAAAATTATCACAGTCTGGTTTCAATTAGTTTAAAAAATGTATGTGACTCATTCCCTTAAAGAAAAATAAGTAAAATATACCTAAAAACAGTATTGTATATTTTAAGAAATATGTAATAGGATAGAGTAGAGTAGGGCCCTGCCAAAAGAGTCTACCTTGTCGTGGTGGCCGGCTTAAAAAATCTTTTGGCCAAAACAAAAGCTGATGGCTATGTATGTGATATGGTGTTCGATGGGAACTGTTAATGTGCAACCCTTTGGCACCCCACAACCACGATGTAAGGGCGATGATGGGCAGTTAGAACAGTGCGACCCACCTGGGCCAGTCGCTGTAAATGCTGCCGTCAGAGACTGTTAGCGGCATTTAACAGTATAACTGCCGCAGGTGGAACTTCTCTCCACTCACAACTTTTAGAGGCAGATGATGGCTGAATAACGCTGCCATCATCTGCCGGCTCAGTTCCCAAGTCCATATCAAAGAACGGGACCTGGGACGTATATATATATATTTTTTTATAAACCATTTTGCTTTTTACTTTTTTTATTTTAGTCCCATTACAGAACGTGAACCTGGTGGAGCTTCATTGCATGATCCTGCGAGGCATGATTTAACATTGCTGCTGTGGGGGCCATTGTGTGAGTTGGCTGACTAAGAGAGCCCCGTACCTTTATTTGACAACCTAGATGCCACTGGTATGTAGGTTGCGGCATCAAAGGTGTTAATTAAAGATAACAGCTAGGATCAAAGACATTGACTGCTCAGTTCCTGCAGGAGCCCCTCAGTGATCCAACTGGAATGGCACCAGCATCGGAGGTGAGTATAGCTGTTCCTACTTTACTTTGTGGAAACATAGTGATTGAGAAGGGTTGCTCCTAGTAGTGAACAACCCTTCACGTCAGAGAGAGACATGCAGCCTAACGGGAAAGCCCGGTGACCCCTGCTAGGGCCAGAGCTTCAGAGAGAACTTATGTGGTGACTCCCACGACTGGGCGCACCACCTTTGTGAAGAGAACATTAACGTTAAATGGTGAAAGACTTTCTCTGCTATTGCATCCAGACACCTACATTACATCAACATGCTCACTATACATCTAAATTAATAGAAGGGTACAGCTATTTTTTTTAAAATGGGGTAATTTGGGGGGGGTGGTTCTTCTTTTCTGGTACTTCAGAGGTTCTTCTGATGTGGCAAGGCACCCCAAACCATTCCAGAAAAGTTTGCACTCAAAATTGACACACCTTATCTTTGCAGTGGCCGAATAGTATTATCTTGCCACATATTAAAGATTTGCATTTTCAGGAGAATTTGTGTTATGATTTCCATGGTTCAATCTCTCTTGATGTCCTTGTCAAAATGCTAAATTTGGGGCTAAAAAAACATTTAAGTGGAAAAATGTAATTTTTCAATTTCACCTCCAAGTGTTTAGTGAATCGTCACCCAGTTGAAGATGCTCACTATGCACAGAAATGAATTCCTTGAGACATACAGTTTCCAAAATGGGATAAATGATGGGAGTTTCTGTGGTTTTCTCACCTTAGGGGCTCTTCAAATGTGACATGTCATCTACAATCTATTTCAGGTAAAACTGAGCCAAATGTTTTATAAAGCTTCTTCCCTTCCGAGCCCTTCCATGTGCCCAAAGAGTAGTCTCTGACCACATATGGGGTATTGACGTACTCAACGTTTCCCTTGTAAAAACTAAAAAAACATATTAGTGGAAAAAAAAAATATTTTTCTTTTTCACGGCCCAGTGTTCTAAAATTCTCTGAAGTGGATGTGGGTTCAGGATGCTCACTACACCCTTAGATGAATTCATAGTAGGGCGTAATTTCCATAATTTGGATCATTGTGGGAGTTTTTTGCTATTTTGGCACTACGAACAGAGGCTCTACAAACATGACACGGCTTTACAATCTATTACTGACAAAATAGAGCATCAAAAGCCCCAAAAATAGATTTGAGTCTCTTATGGGGTATCAGAGTACTAAGGAGAAATTGTTCAACACATTGTGGGGTCCATTTTCTACTGTTACCCTTATGAAAATGAGAAATTTGATGCTAAAGTAACATTTTCATGGAAAACATTTTTCACGTCCCAAAGTTATTAATTTTTGTGAAGCATCTTTGGATCTAAAATGGCCATCACAGCCCTAGATTGATTCCTTGAGGAATGTAGTAACTAAAATTGGTTCTTTTCTTGGGGCTTTCTGTTGTTTGCGCAACTCAGGTGCTCTGCAAATGTAACGTGGCATATGGAAACTATTCCAGCCAAAATTGCCCTCCTAAGTAAAATTGCCCTCCTAAGTAAAAATTTTGCTCCTTGCCTTCCAAACCTTGCCGTTCATCCAAAAAGTATCTTCCAGCCACAAATGGGGTATTGGCCTACTCAGGAGAAATTTCACAACAAACTGTATTGTCCATTTTTTTCTGCTCCCTTATTGAAATGACAAAATTTGGAGCTAAAGTAACATTTTTGTGCATAAAAAGTAATTTTTCATTTAACTATGAATCCCTGTGGGGTATACAAAATGGTCCCGAAAAACTGAGGGATGGGAAATTTCATTGGCATACAAAATTCAAAGTTCAGAAATTGAGAATTTTTCTAAATATTTGTAAAATTTCCAATATTTTTTATATAAATGTCTATCATATTGACCTAAATTTACCACGAACATAAAGTACAATGTGTCAAGAAAAAAATGATTACCACATAAAATGACACATATTAGTTTAAAAAATTTGGCCTGGTCAGGAATGTAAAAACTAACAGGTGGGAAGGGGTTAAAGAGTTATTCCCAATATATGTAATAACTCTGAAGTGGAGCAGACTCAACAATACAAACGGTATATATTATTAAATAAATTTCTTAGACCTGATGAGGCTTGTTTGGTTACATTGAAAATCCACTTGCTTTTGAGCTGAAATATTTGTACCTGTTCACACGGGCCAATAAATACACCATTTTTTATGTAATTTTCTATTAAGTACTATCATCTTTTTGCTTACTTACAGGTGCATATCACAAAATTAGAATATCATCAAAAAGTTAATTTATTTCAGTTCTTCAATACAAAAAATGAAACTCATATATTATATAGAATCATTACAAACAGAGTGATCTATTTCACGTGTTTATTTCTGTTAATGTTGATGATTATGGCTTACAGCCAATGAAAACACAAAAGTCATTATCTCAGTAAATTAGAATACTTTATAACAACAGCTTGAAAAATTATTTTAAAATCCGAAATGTTGGCCTACTGAAATGTATGTTCAGTAAATGCACTCAATACTTGGTCGGGGCTCCTTTTGCATCAATTACTGCATCAATGCGGCGTGGCATGGAGGCGATCAGCCTGTGGCTGCTGAGGTGTTATGGAAGCCCAGGTTGCTTTGATAGCAGCCTTCAGCTCGTCTGCAATGTTGGGTCTGGTGTCTCTCATCTTCCTCTTGACAATACCCCATAGATTCTGTATGGGGTTAAGGTCAGGCGAGTTTGCTGGCCAATTAAGCACAGTGATACTGTTGTTTTTAAACCAGATATTAGTAGTTTTGGCAGTGTGGACAGGTGCCAAGTCCTGCTGGAGAATGAAATTTCTATTTCCAAAAATCTTGTCTGCAGAGGGAAGCATGAAGTGCTCTAAAATTTCCTGGCAGACGGCTGCGCTGACTTTGGTCTTGATAAAACACAGAGGACCTACACCAGCAGATGGCATGGCTCCCCAAACCATCACTGATTGTGGAAACTGTTAGAACCTTGCTCTTAGGTTTTTTCCTTTGCTGGTCACATGACCTTGTTGGCCTATTTAATCCTGCTCCGCCCTTCTGGCTTTGCTGGACTTCATTGTATAACTACTTTCTAGCTAGCCTGTGCTCTGTATCTAACTCTGTTAGTTTGCTTGGTCTACGGACCTCTATGTTCTATATATTTTGTTTGTTCGTCTGTCTGCTACTATTTCTGTTAGGAGGTGTCCAATTTTCCTCCCAGTCCTTAGTACTTGTAGGGATTCCTTCCCCACATCTATAGGTCTCCGTACAGACTAGCTTAGGACTTTAGCAGGTCTGATCGCAGGATCAGGTTCCCTGTTCCATCGTAGGGATTCAGCTGAGTTCTATCGTAGGGACAGATCTCCTCTCTTTCCTTAGCTCTGGTAGCAGAACATAACAGTAAGTCCAGCCTGCAAATTCTCTAAGGAAAGATTTTTCTGTTCCATCATGGTGTCGGTTCAGGATTTGGCTCATCGCCTGCAGGGACTCTCTCTGGAGGTGGCCGAGCTCCGTCAGCACGTGAGTAACTGTCCTGGAGCACATTTCTTGGAGCCTAAGGTATGTTTGCCGGATTTATTTTTTGGTGAACACCGAGAATTTTTTTCATTTAAAAATGCTTGCTTATTGTATTTTCGTTTGAGACCGAAGTCCTCTGGGGATGAATCCCAGCGCATAGGGTTCATAATGTCACTTTTGCGCAAAGAGCCTCAGGAGTGGGCCTTTTCTTTGCAACCTAGTGATACATGCTTTAGATCAGTGGATAGTTTTTTTTCTGCTTTGGGACTATTATATGATGATCCTGACCGTGTCGCATCAGCTGAGACTGAGTTGAGACGTTTGAAACAGGGATCAGGTAATGTGGAAAAACATTGTACTCATTTCCGTCGTTGGTCTACTCAAACAGGGTGGAACGATTCTGCTCTGAAAAGTCTATTTCTTGCTGGGCTCAATGAAAGGGTTAAAGACCTGCTAATTGCTTATCCTACACCTGAAGATTTGCAACAGGCTATGCAATTAGCTATACGGGTGGATAGGAGACTGCGTGCAAGGGTTAATGAGAGCAAATCCTCTGCTATGTCAGTTTCTGGTTATGAGAATGTGTGTACTAACAGTGGTGAACCGATGGAGATTGGATCGGTGGCACCTCGCTCTCAAGAAAAAGACCGTAGATTTTCTGAAGGCTTGTGTTTCTATTGCGGAAAATCTGGTCATTTGATTAAAGGCTGTGAGCTTCGTATGAAGAAAGAAAAAAAAATGGTCAGTCATGCCCGTATTGCCTGTTTAAATTCCAAGGGTGTATTTTTAGCTGCTTCCACGATTGCTCAGGAAAAATTAATGGAATTTCGGGTGTTTGTTGATTGTGGGTCTACTCTGAATGTAATTGATGGGGGATTCTTGGAAAGACTCAATTTAAAACCCGAACCTTTATCATCCCCCATTGCTGTGGTTTCTGTGGATGGTTCCCCTTTGAAGAATATTACTCTCAAGGTCTGTGAATTTCCCCTCACTATTAATGGTGTTCACCATGAGAAATTGGATTTGGTAGTTTTGAATAACTTGCCTTCTCCAGTAATATTGGGATTGCCCTGGTTAAAATTTCACAATCCTGTACTGGATTGGTCTACCAGTGAAATTAAATCCTGGAGCCATAAATGTTATGACAAGTGTTGTAACGGGCGTATTGCAGCTTTGGATAGGGGAGAATTGCCTGTTCCTATTCAGGATTTTTGGAGAGTTTTTTCTGAGAAGGAATCGCAGGTTTTGCCTCCCCATAGAGACTATGAATGTTCTATTGAATTTGTCCCTGGAGCGACTCTTCCTAAAAGTCGTTTATTTAACCTTACTATTCCTGAGAGGAAGGCTTTGGAGGAATACATACAGACAAGTTTGGCCGCCGGTCACATTAGGCCCTCTAAGTCTCCTGTGGCGGTTGGATTTTTTTTTGTAAAAAAAAAGGACGGCGGTTTACATCCTTGTCTGGATTTTCATGAGATTAACAAAATTACTGTACGCAATCCTTACCCACTGCCATTGATTCCTGATCTGTTTAACCAGTTAATGGGGGCCAAGTGGTTCTCTAAAATTGACCTTAAGGGGGCATACAATCTGTTGCGCATGAAGGAGGGTGACGAATGGAAGACTGCTTTTAACACTCCTGTGGGTCATTTTGAGAATCTGGTTATGCCTTTTGGTCTTACTAATGCTCCTGCATTTTTTCAGAATCTTATTAATGACATCCTTAGACCTTTGATCGGCAAAAATGTGGTTGTGTATTTGGATGACATTTTGATTTATTCGCCGGATCTGGAGTCTCATTGGCGGAGCGTACGTGAGGTATTACAGTTATTAATGGACAATTCGCTTTTTGCTAAGCTGGAGAAATGTGAGTTTGCTGTACAGAGAATTAGTTTTTTGGGTTACATTATCTCCAGCGAAGGTTTTGAGATGGACCCGGTTAAAGTTCAAGCTGTACAGGAATGGCCTAGGCCTATTGGTTTGAAATTGATACAGAGGTTTTTAGGTTTCGCCAATTATTACAGAAAATTCATAAAAATTTTTTCTAGTATTGTCAAACCTCTGACCGATCTCACCAGGAAAGGTGCTGATGCGGTTCAGTGGTCTTCTGAGGCCATTGAAGCTTTTGTGTATCTCAAGGAGAGGTTCACCTCTGCTCCCATCCTTATGCAGCCTGATGTGACTAAGCCGTTTTTGGTTGAGGTTGATGCTTCCTCTGTGGGGGTTGGCGCAGTATTGTCTCAGGATAATGGGGATGGATTACATCCCTGTGCCTTTTTTTCAAAAAAATTTTCGGAGACTGAACTGAATTACGATATTGGTAATCGGGAATTATTGGCTATTAAACTCGCATTTGAACACTGGCGACACTTCTTGGAAGGTGCGGAATTTCCCGTTCAGGTTCTTTCGGATCATAAAAATCTGATATATCTTGATGCTGCCAAGCGCCTAAATGCCCGTCAGGCTAGGTGGGCACTGTTTTTCTCGCGGTTTAATTTCTCCGTTACTTACATCCCTGGTACTAAGAATGTTAAGGCGATGCCTTGTCTCGCAGTTTTTCTCCCATAGTCGGTGCTGAGAAAGAGAACATTTTACAAGAAGGTGTTGTGATAGCTGCTTTGGACTCTGTTTTGGAAGATGAGATTCTTAAAGCACAGGAGAATGCCCCATCTAACACTCCTCATGGGAGGTTGTTTGTGCCTGGGACCTTTAGGAGAGATTTGTTTGTTGAGTGTCACGAATCTCGGTTGGCAGGTCATCCCGGAATCTCTGAGACCAAGAGACTGGTGGGTCGCAGTTTTTGGTGGCCTGGATAGCAGAAGGAAGTCATTAAGTGGGTGCGTCAATGTACTATATGTGCTAGATCTAAGTCCTCACATACTCCTGCTGCGGGGTTGCTTTGTCCTTTGGAGGTTCCCAGTGCTCCTTGGACACATTTGGCTATGGACTTTATAACTGACCTTCCCCCCTCTGAGGGTTTCACTGTCATCTGGGTGGTCGTGGACCGTTTTAGCAAGATGTGTCACTTGGTTCCCTTCGTCAAACTGCCCTGCGCTAAAACTCTCGCTAAGGCCTTTGTCAAGGAAATTGTCAGACTTCATGGCGTTCCTGCTGACATTGTTTCTGATAAGGGTCCTCAGTTCGTGGCTCGTTTTTGGCGTGCCTTTTGTGACAGGTTGGGAGTTCATTTGTCGTTCTCGTCCGGATATCATCCTGAATCTAATGGCCAGACAGAAAGGAAAAACCAGGATGTTGAGCAGTTCTTGCGTTGTTTTGTGGCAGACAATCAAGAGGGGTGGTCTGAGTTTCTGCCACTTGCTGTATTTGCTCTGAACAATCATACATCTTCTTCTGCTGGTTGTTCGCCTTTTTTTTGTTGTTCTGGGAGACATCCGTCGTTTGGGTCGTTCTCCAAGTTGGGATCTGCCGTGCCTGAGGAGGAGAATTTTTCCGGTGATTTGGAGAGAGTTTGGACGGATGTGCGTGGTAATCTTCAGGAGGCCAACAGAAAATCTAAAGACTACTTTGATAGGAAACGACAGGAGGTTTTGTTCGCTGTTGGTGACATGGTTTGGTTGTCCTCTAGGAATCTGCGGTTGAGGATTCCTTCTAAGAAATTGGGTCCCAAGTTTGTAGGGCCCTTTAAGGTGCTTCAGGTTGTCAACCAATCTGCTGTTAGGTTGGAGGTTCCTACCTCCTGGAGAATTAATCCGGTATTTCATGTCTCTCTGTTAAAAAAAGCTGTTGTGTCGGATGGTGACGCCTCTGCCTCTGTTCCTCCGGTGGTGGAGGACGGGGAATATGAAATTTCTCGCATCCTTAACTCTAGACGGTATAGAGGTAGTTTGCAGTATCTTGTGGCCTGGAAAGGTTTCGGACCCGAGGATAACTCTTGGGTGAGGTCTGATGATGTTTCCGTGTCCAGACTTATCAGAGCGTTTCACAGGAGATTTCCTGATAAGCCTGGTCCTAGGGGATCCGGAGGATCCTCTTAGAAGGGGGGGTACTGTTAGAACCTTGCTCTTAGGTTTTTTCCTTTGCTGGTCACATGACCTTGTTGGCCTATTTAATCCTGCTCCGCCCTTCTGGCTTTGCTGGACTTCATTGTATAACTACTTTCTAGCTAGCCTGTGCTCTGTATCTAACTCTGTTAGTTTGCTTGGTCTACGGACCTCTATGTTCTATATATTTTGTTTGTTCGTCTGTCTGCTACTATTTCTGTTAGGAGGTGTCCAATTTTCCTCCCAGTCCTTAGTACTTGTAGGGATTCCTTCCCCACATCTATAGGTCTCCGTACAGACTAGCTTAGGACTTTAGCAGGTCTGATCGCAGGATCAGGTTCCCTGTTACATCGTAGGGATTCAGCTGAGTTCTATCGTAGGGACAGATCTCCTCTCTTTCCTTAGCTCTGGTAGCAGAACATAACAGAAACTTCATACTAGACCTCAAGCAGTTTGGATTGTGTGCCTCTCCACTTTTCCTCCAGACTCTGGGACCTTGATTTCAAAATGAAAATTGGAACTCTGGGACCTTGTGGAGTATGTCAATGACTGCCTTCTGGACATCTGTCAAGTCAGCAGTCTTCCCCATGATTGTGGAGCCTACTGAAACAGACTAAGGGACCTTACACTTAGGAAGCCTTTGCAGGTGTTTTTTGTTAATTATTCTCATTTACTGAGATAATGACTTTTGTGTTTTCATTGGCTGTAAGCCATAATCATCAACAGTAACAGAAATAAACACTTGAAATAGATCACTCTGTTTGTAATAACTCTATATAATATATGAGTTTCACTTTTTGCAATGAAGAACTGAAATAAATTAACTTTTTGATAATATTCTAATTTTGTGAGATTCACCTGTATGTGCCATAGCTTGGTGGGTTGCAGTCTGTGTGCTGGAGCCAGGTCCGGTCCGGGGTCCCCCTTCTTGTGCTTCTGCTCACCGTGCTCCAGGGTATCGTGTGCCGGGGCCTGCCGGCAGTGGCATACATCTCCTCGGCGCAGGGAGCCTTGGAGCTCTCACAGCCGTCAAAACTGAACGGCCATGCAGCTCCAAGGGAGTCCTCCGCCTCTTTTGTGACGCGTTGGTGAAGGTGTGTACGCGATAATGTCATCGCATACGCGGCTACATAGAGCACCAGGATGCCAGTACAAAAGTGCCGCTGCAGAGGATCATATGAGAGGTAAGTATGAAAACTTTTTTTTTTTATAGAATTAATTAAATGGTCTTGGCGGAGAGCAAATGATGAATTGGGAGTGGGGGTGGGGAGAGCAAATAGTGAAGTGTGGGATGGGGAAAGCACATGATGAACTGGGAGTTGGGGGTGGGGAGAGCACATGGAGAATTGGAAGTGGGAGGTGGGGAGTGCACATGGTGAACTGGGAGTGGGAGGTGGGGAGAGCACATGGTGAACTGGGAGTGGGGGTTGGGGAGAGCACATAGTGAACTGGGAGTAGAGGTTGGGGAGAGCAAATGGTGAATTGAGAGTGGGGTGGTGAGGAGAGCAAATGGTGAATTGGGAGTGAGGGGTGGGGAAAGCACATGGTAAATTGTGGGTGGGGAGAGCAAATGATGAATTGGAAGTTTGGCTTGGGGAGAGCAAATGATGAATTGGGAGTTGGGGGGAGAGCAAATGATGAATTGGGAGTGGGGGAGCTGGAGCTGGGGTGGAGCCTGGGCAGAGTCTCAAGGGGGCCCGAAAATTTTGCCAGGGAATAGGGACTATGGGGATGATGGGTAGGGACTGTGGGGATGATAGGTAGGGACTGTGGGGATGATGGATGGGGGCACATCCAGGGTGGTGGTTATGAAAGTCCATGGCATATCACAGCTCTTTCTTTCTCGCAGCCTATGGCATGCGCTCACATACTACGCTGCTATCTCCACTGCACTCTCTTCTTCCCGCAGTAGGATATATGTTTTCTCTTCCTCCTTCATGGAGTTGAAATCCGGGAAGAGATCGAAGGTTCTCCTGAAGTGAGTGTCCCTCACTGCTGAGCATTTGGTGTAGTGTAGCAGGAAGTGGGTCTCATCCTCCAGGGCCTCCAGGTCACAGTGTGGGCACAGTCTGTCCTCCCTGGGCTTGTAGTTCTGTATGTGCCAGCTGGATTTTATGGCCAGATTGTGGGCAATGAGTCTATACTGGCTCAGGATCTGGCGGTCTCTGGGGTCCGGGAGTTTCTCCAGATATGGAGCCAGTCTGTAATCTTTCTGTAGACTCCTGTATATGGTTAGTTTCTGTGAGGTGATGATATTGTTCCTCCAGTTACTGACATACCTCTCCTGACCCTCGTCTAGCATCCTCCTGATTCTGGCTTTTGTCAGGCTGCTGTGATTGGTGTTTTGGTCTGGATGGGTTTGGGTGAGCTGTTGCGGGGGTCTTGGTTCGTGTGGACCACCTAAATGTAGCAGGGCTTTATGGTGATGGGAGCTTGGACTTATCACTATGTAGGACAGCGTCCTCTTCAGAACTGCTAGGTGTAGAGGGAATCTGCCAAACTCAGTCCGACAGGCACTGTTGGTGGTGCTCCGATGGATCTGGAGAAGGTGCTTACAGAATTACAGGTGGAATATTTCTGTTGGGCTGAAATCCCACCTTGACCAGACTGAGTATGTGTGAGGACCCCAGATTTCGCTACTATACAGAAGGATTGGGGCGATGATGGCATAGAAGATTTTTAGCCAGACCTTCACTGGTGGCTTCAGATGGTAGAGTTTCCTACGGATGGCATCGAAGGTTTTGCAGGACTTGTTCTTCAGGGTCTCTATGGCTTGTTTGACGATCCCCGACTGGTGAATTTCCAGGCCCAGGTAGGTGTATTTGTCCGTTCCTGTAAGAGTACAGTTGTTTAGCACAAATGAAGGATGCTGGTCCGATTTTGGCTTTCTCCTCTGGAACACTATGATGTTGGTTTTCTTTGGGTTGATTGGTAGTGCCTACGTGGAGCTGAATTTCTCCAATATTTTCAGGTAGTCTTGGAGGTCTTTTTCGGTTGGTGACAGCAGCAGTAGGTCATCTGCATACAGAAAGAATTTCACCTGGGAGTCATGGAGTGTGAGACCTGAAGCCGTGGAGGATTCCAGAGCAGTGGCCAGCTCATTGTTAAAGAGAGATGGACTAAGGCTGCGTGCCCACTATGCGTTTTTCAAGCATTTTTGATGCGGAAATTCCACAGCGAAAACGCTAGCAAAACGCTTTGTAATCAGTGCCCCATGATCCCCAATGAAAATCTGCATGTTCTGTGCCCATGCTTCGGAATTTTCCGCAGTGGATATTCCTTGCGGAAAAATCCGCAGCATATCCTTTATTTGTGCGTTTTCACATGCGGATTTGAGGTCCCAATGCATTTGAAAAACGCAAGTCAAATCCGCATGTAAAAATGCTGCAAAAACGCATCAAAAACGCGTGTAAAATCCGCAAGGGTTTTTACTGCCAAGAACATGCAGAAACGCTGCGGAAATTTTCTGCTTCAATTCTGCAACGCGGGCACATAGCCTTGCGCTGCAGCCCTGTCAGGCACAGCGACTCTGCTGGAAATCAGCCGTTCTTCTATTGATCACACGCACGCTTGCAACGGTTTACGGTGTAGGAGCTTTTGATGACATCATATGTCTTTCCTCCTATCCCTCTCTCCAGCAGTTTCAGGAACAGGCCCGAGTGCCATACTGAGTCAAAGGCCTTTTCAAAGTCTACAAAACAGGCATACATCTTCCCATGTTTTATGTTGTGGACATGGCTCTAAATAAGGCTGTGCAGGGTGTAGAGGTGGTCAGTAGTACGGTGGGTTAGCATGAACCCTGCTTGGCTTTTGCTGGGAATGTTGTGCTCGGTGAGGAAACTTAGGATCCTCTTATTCAGGATGCAGTTTTTCCAGGTTGCTGCTGACACGTATGCCTCTGTAATTGACAGGGTCATACCTGTTCCCACTCTTGTGGATGGGAGTGATGAGGCTTTGGTTCCAGGTATAAGGGAAGTATCCAGCACTCAGCACTATGAATAGTTTAACCATTGCAGCCTGTATTTCTGGTGGGCTGTACTTCAGCATTTCTGGTGGGATTCCATCCAGGCCACTGGCTTTTCTACACCTAATGGAAGAGATTTTCTCTGTAACTTCCTGTAATGTAATTAGTGTATCCAGAGGGTTTTGGAAATTGTTGACTTTTTCCTCCATTGCCTTTAATTTTGCCGTTATGTTTTTCTGTTCTTGGCTTACTCCTTCCTTTGAGATGTCTTTATAGACGTCTATGAAATATTGGAGTCAGATGTTGCCGTTTTGGATATGGATGTTGTTTTTTCTTGTTTTTTGTGCCCATGTGGTTCCATAGTTCCCAGAAGGAGTTGTCTTGGAGGGCGTCTTGGAGTTGGTTATGTTTTGTAGAGATGTAACTCTGCTTCTTCCTCCTGAGGATTGTTTTGTACTGCCTTTGTATGGTTTCAAAGGCATCCCTTACACCCGGGTGGTTGGGGTCTCTGTGTTTCTTGTTTGAGGCTGTTCTCAGGATCTTCCGTACGTCTTTGCATTCTCTGTCAAAACAACCATTGATCGGTTTTTCTTTTGGCCTCTTGTAGTTGACTTTTTTAAGGTCGGATAATCTGACCATGGTTTAGAAAATCATTGAGGTCTTTTGCAGCTTGACTCATTCCTTCTGGGTTAGGCTTGTAGTCGTAGTTATAGAAGTGGTGGAGCATCTCCTGTATTCCAAGTCTGCTTGGAATCTCTTTGTATGTTATTGCCGATGTCTTGGACCATTTACAGGATGGAGGCAGGTTGAAGAGTCTACTCGGCTGAGGTTGTTGTTTGGATAGTTTCTATGTAGATTTAATGTACAGAAGAAGTTGGCTGTGATCTGACAGGTGCGTTTGTGGGGTGACTATAAAGGCGCTGATATTTGCCAGGTATATATCTGTAATGGCATAATCTACTACACTCCTTCCTACATGGGAGTTTAGTGTACACCTTCCTAGAGAGTCCTAAACTTCTACATAAGCTCAGGAGCTTTTTTCCACTTTTGTTGACTGTACGGTCATAGCTGTTTCTCTCTGTGTGTACTGAGTTATGGCCATCAGTCTCTGCTCCAAATATATAGATGTTTCCATCCGTGGTCAAAAAGTCTTTTTCTCTCCCTGTTTTTGCATTGAGCTCTCCAAAGATGAGAACTTTGCCCAGGACCTCATAATGGTCTTCTCCTTGTAAGATCTCAAAGCTGTCTGGATTGAAGTAGGGTGACTCTGGTGGTGGTATGTAGGTGACGCAGAAGTAAACATCAGACTGAGAGGTGAGGATGGAGCTGCTGATTCTGATCCATATGTGGCTTTCTCCTCTATCACTGGTTTGATGTACTGGTGGAGCTCTTCTTTATATCAGATCAATATTCCTCCTGAGCAGCGGCCCTGTTTGATGTTTTTATTTTTCTGGGCAGGGACAGAGATTTCCCTGTATCCGATGGGTATCAGGGATTTGTTTTCAGCTCTAATCCATGTTTCCAGGAGGATCTGAATGTCTATAGGTTCAGTCTTTGTATAAAGTCGGGGTAATTTGTTTTACATCCAAAGGCCTTGGATGTTCCAGCTGCTGATTGTAAGTGAAGTCTTTTTTTTCTTCTATATACTTTGTGTATATATACCTTGGAATGAGTGTGGCTGTGTAGGACCCACCGCATTTCTGACTGGTTTATTAATGACGTTGGTTACATCCAGTCATATTAGTTTCCTGCACAATGTATTGAGCAGGGTCTTTATCTCCTCTATATCTCTAGTCTGCATACCTCGGCTCTGGATGCCTCTGTTTTGCATGGCTCTGTGTGTCCCCTCCATGGTGGTCTCTTCCTCTGATGGCTAGATTTTGGGTGAAGGGCTTTGTTTCCAGTTTCCTGTGATAAATTGGGGTTTCCTGTCTTTTCTCTGTTGGTGGTATTTCCATGGGATTTTGCTTGCTGTTGGATCCAGTCCTAGGGTCTCTGTTTAATACGATGTCCTTCAGTTCTTTGGCCAGAAGGCTGATCCTTAGTTTATTCAGGTGCTTGTTGTCATACAGGTGATGGTGATTTATAGAGTGTTGGGCCAGAGTCACGTCTGGCACTGACATTATTCTTGCTGTCAGGTCCATGTTGATGCTCTGGATGGTTTTACTGGATACATCCTTTCTTCGGAGCAGAGGTGATTGAATGATTTTGCTGTCCGGGAATTTTAGTTTTGCCATCATTGCTAGTTGGGTCAGTTGTCCTACAATCTGCTGGTGCTGGTCTGGCAGATTGTTTGTACCTGTGTGTATAATAATATGGTTTGGGTTGGTGAACCGTGTATTACGGCATATACAGTGCAATTTTGCTCCTATTGAAGACCCTTACTGTTATCACTTCCTTTTTATGGCCCCACAAAGTATGATGCTTCCAAAAATGCATCTAACACATTGCATGATACACACACAGTACATTGACCCCATTGTCTCCAAAACAGTATGACAGCCCCACAAGTAAATACGTCCACACAAAATGAGACACCCATATCACCTCGAACAGTATAATAGCCCCATCAGTACAATTCCCCCAACACACACTGTATGAGCGCTCCCTCAATGACCCTCACCACAGAGTATGATGGCCCCCTATAAGTACTGACTGATAAAAGGAAAATACTACTTGCCTAGACATGTTCCACTCTTGCGCTGCTCCGCTCTGTGCAGCTTGTGGACTGAGGCTGACCCACCCGCTGCCAGTGTCACGCGGTTACAGTGACAGGTTGGAGTCAGGAGACCTCAGCGCCGGGCGACTC
Source organism: Phyllobates terribilis (assembly GCF_046119375.1). NCBI lineage: Eukaryota > Metazoa > Chordata > Amphibia > Anura > Dendrobatidae > Phyllobates > Phyllobates terribilis. The sequence goes on along the minus strand of NW_027365326.1, from coordinate 99,273 downwards.
CTGCTCCAGCTCAGAGAAGAAGCACTTCTCCGTCATTTTAAATGTATTTAATGTATTTATTTTATTCTTATTTTTACACCAGGACACAGTGGGAGCCGCCTACTACTCTCAACATTGTCCCCTTCTGGCTCTGATCACAGAGCCGGCAGAGAACAATGATGAGAGCAGCGTTCAGCAACCGGCGCTTGGGAACAGCGCAAACTGTACAGTGATTCACAAGCGCCGGTACGTGTCACTCTGATGATCCGTGGATGTCATCCACGTGTCATCAGTGTGGGACGTTTTGCGGCCCGCAGCCACCCCGGAAATAATTTAAAAAAAATTGACGTGGGACTTCGCACTATATTTGTGCCCAGCCAGGTACAGCAGGCAGGAACGGGCTGCGCCCAACCGCCAGCTGCCTATTTGTACCTGGCCGGACACAACAATATAGGGAAGCCCTTTTTTTCTTTATTATTTCATGAATTTCATGAAATAATTAAAAAAAAAAATACGTGGGGCTTCTCCCTATTTGTGTGTCCAGCCAGGTACAACTAGGCAGCTGGGGGATGGAATCTGCAGCGCAGGGAGGCCCAAGCTTTCTGCCCCCCCCGGTGCAAATTGCAGTCCGCAGCCACCCCGGAAAATGGCGCGTTCATAGAAGCTGGATGCTGTACCTGGCTGGCATACAAAAATATGGCAAAGCCCACGTCAAAATTTTTGGGAAAAATTAATTAAAAAATAAATAATAATTTAGGGACTGCATCTTTATTAACTCCTCAAATGTCATTTAGTGTTAAAATAAAGGATTTATTTAAAAAAAAATTGGCGTGGGATCCCCCATAATTTTAGGCTCTAGCGGAGGTTAAGCAGACGGCTGGGGCAGATGTTTGAAGCCTGGGAAGTGGGTAATACCCACGGAGCTTCCCAGACTACTAATATCAGCCCCCAGCTGAATACCTAGCCTTTACTAGCTATTAAAATGGGGGACCCCCCAAAAAAAATGACGTGGGGTACCCCCTATTTAATAGCTAGCAAAGGCTAGGCAGACAGCTGGGGGCTGATATTAATAGCCCAGGAAGGGTGCCATGAATATTGGCCCCCTCCCAGGCTAGAAACACCAGTCGTCAGCCGCCCCAGAAATGGCGCATCCATAGGATGCGCCAACTCTGGCACTTAGCCTCGCTCTTCCACGCTGCCCTGGTGCGGTGGCAGGGGGTAATAGGGTTGGGGTTCATGTCAGCGCCAGCTGCCATGAAGCCCAGGTTAGTAATGATGGGCGTCTATAAGACACCCCCATTACTAACCTACAAAGTGTTAAAAAGAAAAAACACACTACACCCAGAAAAAAATAATTTATTTGAAATAAAACACACAATTTTATTTATTCTTAGTTTACTAAAAAAAAATAGTTACCTGTCCACGTTCCAGCGCTGATCTCCCATGCACAGCTGTCACATCTGGAGATGGTGACAGCTGTGCATGGCTGCTGTAAGCTCACACTGCCGGGAACACGTCCGCTCCCGGCAGCGGGAGCCACTGACTGAGGTCACCGTAGTGCATTCAGGCAGCGCAGCTCCGGAGACCTCCTTTACGGCACTGCTGTACCGTGGGAATTTCTCACGATACAGCAGGGCCGTAAAGGAGCTGACCGGAGCAGCGCTGCCTGAACTCCGGCGAACCCGCTTATGCAATGACGGGGCTGCTTTACGGCCCCATCATTCTAGCGGCGGCAGCGGTTCAGAGCGGTCACATTCTATGTGGCTGCTCTAAACTGGAGATCATCGTGGGACACTCGTGGACTACTACGGAGGGGTAAGGATAAGGTTGTGGTTTATTATTTTATATTTTATTACAGGAGATCGATGGCTTCGGGGAATTAGGTGTCTAGGTGAGTATAGGTGTAGTTTTTTATTTTTTACTTTATTTTAGGTGGCGATCGGCGGGGACAGGTAATGTATGAACTAATTTATTGTAGGTAACCACTGGCCACCAATGACATGTATTTAAAATTTATTGGGGAAACAGTAGGGCAATTTAAATAACAGGATCAGGCTGATGGGAACTACTGCTCCCATCGAGCTGATCCTGCTGGCACGAGTGGACGGGGGACAGACATAGGCCGATGGGAGTAGTAGTGTCACATCGGCCTATGTCTGCCTGCACCACACACCCGCACACACTCGCAGACATCGCACAGACACCGCACACACCCGCAGACATCGCACAGACACCGCACACACTCGCAGACATCGCACAGACACCGCGCACACCCGCACACATCGCACAGACATCGCACAGACACCCCGCACACACTCGCAGACACACACACAGACACCCCGCACACACTCGCAGACACACGCACAGACACCCACACACACCAATCATGACGGGCTGATCGTCTGGGAGGTGAGGCTGACCTGCGCGGCCGTGGGAAAGTTCATGTGAGTTCGTGCAATGCAGTCAAGCATGAACTCACGTGAACCCTCTGAGGGCACCGCGGCTACTTCAAATGAACAGCTGATCAGCATCACCTGATACCTCAGCTGTTCATTTGAAATAACCGGCGGGAAAGCGCAGCACAGAACGGGAAAGCCGGCGGTGAAGTCTTTTCACTGCCGGCTTCCCCGCCCGGGTCCTTCGCTCCCCGCTACTTGGTGCTGCGCTCCCCGCCCGGTCCTAACTTACGATCGGGATGGGAGGTGGCGAGGGGAGCGGAGGATCGGGGTGGGAGGCTGCGGGGAAGCAGTATGGGGCTGTGTGATTGTTTAAAAGCCGGCGGCTTTTTACCGCCCGCCGGCTTTTAAACGATCAGGAGAATTCTCCCACGCTGGGATGGCATTCTGATGACAGGCTGGATCGCAGCTGAGCACTGCCATCCAGCTTGTCATCCTTCAGAGACACTGCAGAGCGCAGGCATTATGGGAACTTCCGATTCCGGTATTCGATATTGTAAAAGTATCGGAATTAAGTATCGGAATTCCGATACAGCGAATATCGGCCGATACCCGATATTTCAGTATCGGAATGCTCAACACTACTCCTGACCCATAAATTGTAGGCTTTCAGTCCAGGAGAGGTGACAAAACAGGACAGGGACCCAACAATGAAAGACGACCTTGACGCTAGCTGTTGGGCACACATATATTGGCCAATGTATGCACTAAGTGCTTTCCTTTACTGTAATTTTTCATATTAATATTACAGTAAATGTCATGTGCACATTTTGTAGCGCTTTCTTATGTTTCTATTGTAGTAATTCAGTTTCAATGTCTTAGAGCAATCACTCTTAGCAATTTAGGAGACAACGTTGACCTTTTTTATATGAGATATGTGTTCATTCCCCAATTACCTACATATATTCCATGTACATTCCCTACCTACCAAGTACAAGGAATATAATATACACCTGTTTCTATGGGATATGTGTTCATTCTCCTATTATCTACATATATTTCATGTTCATTCCCCTCCTATCAAGCACATGGGATATAATATACACCTGTTTATATGGGATATATGTTCATTCCCCTATTATGTACATATATGTTCCTTCCCCACCTATCAAGCACAGGGAATATAACATACACCTGTTTCTATGGGATATCTGTTCATTCTCCTATTATCTACATATGTTATATGTTCATTCCCAATCAAGCACAGGGAATATAATCTACACCTGTTTATATGGGATGTGTGTTCATTCCCCTATTATCCACATATATTATATGTTCATTCCCCTCCTACCAAGTACAAGGAATATAATATACACCTGTTTATATGGGATATGTGTTCATTCCCCTATTATCTACATATATTATATGTTCATTCCCCTCCTACCAAGCACAGGGAATATAATATACACCTGTTTATATGGGACATGTGTTCATTCTCCTATTATCTACATATATTATATGTTCATTCCCCACCTATCAAGCACATGGAATATAATATACTCCTGTTTATATGGGATATCTGTTCATTCTCCTATTATCTACATATATTATATGTTCATTCCCCATCAAGCACAGAGAATATAATATACACTTGTTTCTATGGGATATCTGTTCATTCTCCTATTATCCACATATATTATATGTTCATTCCCCTCCTATCATGAACAGGGAAATATAATATACACCTGTTTATATGGGATGTGTGTTCATTCTCCTATTATCTACATATATTTCATGTTCATTCCCCACCTATCATGAACAGTGAATATAATATACACCTGTTTATATGGGATATGTGTTCATTCTCCTATTATCTACATAGATTTCATGTTCATTCCCCATTTATCAAGCACATAGAATATAATATATACCTGTTTATATGGGATGTGTGTTCATTCCCCTATTATCTACATATATTATATGTTCATTCCCACCTATCAAGCACAGGGAATATAATATACACCTGTTTATATGGGATATGTGTTCATTCCCCTATTATCTACATATATGTTCATTCCCACCTACCAAGCACAGGGAATATAATATACACCTGTTTATATGGGTTATGTGTTCATTCCTCTATTATCTACATATATTATATGTTCATTCCCCTCCTACCAAGCACAGGGAATATAATATACACCTGTTTATATGAGATGTGTGTTCATTCTCCTATTATCTACATATATTATATGTTCATTTCCACCTATCAAGCACTGGGAATATAATATATACCTGTTTATATGGGTTATGTGTTCATTCTCCTATTATCTACATATATTATATGTTCATTCCCCACCTACCAAGCACAGGGAATATAATATACACCTGTTTATATGGGATATATGTTCATGCTCCTATTATCTACATATATTATAGGTTCATTCCCCACCTACCAAGCACAGGGAATATAATATACACCTGCTTATATGGGTTATGTGTTCATTCCCCTATTATCTACATATATTATATGTTCATTCCCACCTATCAAGCACTGGGAATATAATATATACCTGTTTATATGGGTTATGTGTTCATTCTCCTATTATCTACATATATTATATGTTCATTCCCCACCTATCAAGCACTGGGAATATAATATATACCTGTTTATATGGGTTATGTGTTCATTCTCCTATTATCTACATATATTATATGTTCATTCCCCACCTAACAAGCACAGGGAATATAATATTCACCTGTTTATATGGGTTATGTGTTCATTCCCCTATTATCCACATATATTATATGTTCATTCCCCACCTATCAAGTACAAGGAATATAATATTCACCTGTTTATATGGGATGTGTGTTCATTCCCCTATTATCTACATATATTATATGTTCATTCCCCACCTACCAAGCACAGGGAATATAATATACACCTGTTTATATGAGATGTGTGTTCATTCTCCTATTATCTACATATATTATATGTTCGTTTCCACCTATCAAGCACTGGGAATATAATATATACCTGTTTATATGGGTTATGTGTTCATTCTCCTATTATCTACATATATTATATGTTCATTCCCCACCTACCAAGCACAGGGAATATAATATACACCTGTTTATATGGGATATATGTTCATGCTCCTATTATCTACATATATAATAGGTTCATTCCCCACCTACCAAGCACAGGGAATATAATATACACCTGTTTATATGGGATATATGTTCATGCTCCTATTATCTACATATATTATAGGTTCATTCCCCACCTACCAAGCACAGGGAATATAATATACACCTGCTTATATGGGTTATGTGTTCATTCCCCTATTATCTACATATATTATATGTTCATTCCCACCTATCAAGCACTGGGAATATAATATATACCTGTTTATATGGGTTATGTGTTCATTCTCCTATTATCTACATATATTATATGTTCATTCCCCACCTATCAAGCACTGGGAATATAATATATACCTGTTTATATGGGTTATGTGTTCATTCTCCTATTATCTACATATATTATATGTTCATTCCCCACCTAACAAGCACAGGGAATATAATATTCACCTGTTTATATGGGTTATGTGTTCATTCCCCTATTATCCACATATATTATATGTTCATTCCCCACCTATCAAGTACAAGGAATATAATATTCACGTGTTTATATGGGATGTGTGTTCATTCCCCTATTATCTACATATATTATATGTTCATTCCCCACCTACCAAGCACAGGGAATATAATATACACCTGTTTATATGGGATATGTGTTCATTCCCCTATTATCTACATATATGTTCATTCCCACCTACCAAGCACAGGGAATATAATATACACCTGTTTATATGGGTTATGTGTTCATTCCTCTATTATCTACATATATTATATGTTCATTCCCCTCCTACCAAGCACAGGGAATATAATATACACCTGTTTATATGAGATGTGTGTTCATTCTCCTATTATCTACATATATTATATGTTCATTTCCACCTATCAAGCACTGGGAATATAATATATACCTGTTTATATGGGTTATGTGTTCATTCTCCTATTATCTACATATATTATATGTTCATTCCCCACCTACCAAGCACAGGGAATATAATATACACCTGTTTATATGGGATATATGTTCATGCTCCTATTATCTACATATATTATAGGTTCATTCCCCACCTACCAAGCACAGGGAATATAATATACACCTGCTTATATGGGTTATGTGTTCATTCCCCTATTATCTACATATATTATATGTTCATTCCCACCTATCAAGCACTGGGAATATAATATATACCTGTTTATATGGGTTATGTGTTCATTCTCCTATTATCTACATATATTATATGTTCATTCCCCACCTATCAAGCACTGGGAATATAATATATACCTGTTTATATGGGTTATGTGTTCATTCTCCTATTATCTACATATATTATATGTTCATTCCCCACCTAACAAGCACAGGGAATATAATATTCACCTGTTTATATGGGTTATGTGTTCATTCCCCTATTATCCACATATATTATATGTTCATTCCCCACCTATCAAGTACAAGGAATATAATATTCACCTGTTTATATGGGATGTGTGTTCATTCCCCTATTATCTACATATATTATATGTTCATTCCCCACCTACCAAGCACAGGGAATATAATATACACCTGTTTATATGAGATGTGTGTTCATTCTCCTATTATCTACATATATTATATGTTCATTTCCACCTATCAAGCACTGGGAATATAATATATACCTGTTTATATGGGTTATGTGTTCATTCTCCTATTATCTACATATATTATATGTTCATTCCCCACCTACCAAGCACAGGGAATATAATATACACCTGTTTATATGGGATATATGTTCATGCTCCTATTATCTACATATATTATAGGTTCATTCCCCACCTACCAAGCACAGGGAATATAATATACACCTGTTTATATGGGATATATGTTCATGCTCCTATTATCTACATATATTATAGGTTCATTCCCCTCCTACCAAGCACAGGGAATATAATATACACCTGCTTATATGGGTTATGTGTTCATTCCCCTATTATCTACATATATTATATGTTCATTCCCACCTATCAAGCACTGGGAATATAATATATACCTGTTTATATGGGTTATGTGTTCATTCTCCTATTATCTACATATATTATATGTTCATTCCCCACCTATCAAGCACTGGGAATATAATATATACCTGTTTATATGGGTTATGTGTTCATTCTCCTATTATCTACATATATTATATGTTCATTCCCCACCTAACAAGCACAGGGAATATAATATTCACCTGTTTATATGGGTTATGTGTTCATTCCCCTATTATCCACATATATTATATGTTCATTCCCCACCTATCAAGTACAAGGAATATAATATTCACCTGTTTATATGGGATGTGTGTTCATTCCCCTATTATCTACATATATTATATGTTCATTCCCCACCTACCAAGCACAGGGAATATAATATACACCTGTTTATATGAGATGTGTGTTCATTCTCCTATTATCTACATATATTATATGTTCATTTCCACCTATCAAGCACTGGGAATATAATATATACCTGTTTATATGGGTTATGTGTTCATTCTCCTATTATCTACATATATTATATGTTTATTCCCCACCTACCAAGCACAGGGAATATAATATACACCTGTTTATATGGGATATATGTTCATGCTCCTATTATCTACATATATTATAGGTTCATTCCCCACCTACCAAGCACAGGGAATATAATATACACCTGTTTATATGGGATATATGTTCATGCTCCTATTATCTACATATATTATAGGTTCATTCCCCACCTACCAAGCACAGGGAATATAATATTCACCTGTTTATATGGGATATGTGTTCATTCCCCTATTATCTACATATATTATATGTTCATTCCCACCTATCAAGCACTGGGAATATAATATATACCTGTTTATATGGGTTATGTGTTCATTCTCCTATTATCTACATATATTATATGTTCATTCCCCACCTATCAAGCACTGGGAATATAATATATACCTGTTTATATGGGTTATGTGTTCATTCTCCTATTATCTACATATATTATATGTTCATTCCCCACCTAACAAGCACAGGGAATATAATATTCACCTGTTTATATGGGTTATGTGTTCATTCTCCTATTATCTACATATATTATAGGTTCATTCCCCACCTACCAAGCACAGGGAATATAATATACACCTGCTTATATGGGTTATGTGTTCATTCCCCTATTATCTACATATATTATATGTTCATTCCCACCAATCAAGCACTGGGAATATAATATATACCTGTTTATATGGGTTATGTGTTCATTCTCCTATTATCTACATATATTATATGTTCATTCCCCACCTATCAAGCACTGGGAATATAATATATACCTGTTTATATGGGTTATGTGTTCATTCTCCTATTATCTACATATATTATATGTTCATTCCCCACCTAACAAGCACAGGGAATATAATATTCCCTGTTTATATGGGTTATGTGTTCATTCCCCTATTATCCACATATATTATATGTTCATTCCCCACCTATCAAGTACAAGGAATATAATATTCACCTGTTTATATGGGATGTGTGTTCATTCCCCTATTATCTACATATATTATATGTTCATTCCCCACCTACCAAGCACAGGGAATATAATATACACCTGTTTATATGAGATGTGTGTTCATTCTCCTATTATCTACATATATTATATGTTCATTCCCCACCTACCAAGCACAGGGAATATAATATACACCTGTTTATATGGGATATATGTTCATGCTCCTATTATCTACATATATTATAGGTTCATTCCCCACCTACCAAGCACAGGGAATATAATATACACCTGTTTATATGGGATATATGTTCATGCTCCTATTATCTCCATATATTATAGGTTCATTCCCCTCCTACCAAGCACAGGGAATATAATATACACCTGCTTATATGGGTTATGTGTTCATTCCCCTATTATCTACATATATTATATGTTCATTCCCACCTATCAAGCACTGGGAATATAATATATACCTGTTTATATGGGTTATGTGTTCATTCTCCTATTATCTACATATATTATATGTTCATTCCCCACCTATCAAGCACTGGGAATATAATATATACCTGTTTATATGGGTTATGTGTTCATTCTCCTATTATCTACATATATTATATGTTCATTCCCCACCTAACAAGCACAGGGAATATAATATTCACCTGTTTATATGGGTTATGTGTTCATTCCCCTATTATCCACATATATTATATGTTCATTCCCCACCTATCAAGTACAAGGAATATAATATTCACCTGTTTATATGGGATGTGTGTTCATTCCCCTATTATCTACATATATTATATGTTCATTCCCCACCTACCAAGCACAGGGAATATAATATACACCTGTTTATATGAGATGTGTGTTCATTCTCCTATTATCTACATATATTATATGTTCATTTCCACCTATCAAGCACTGGGAATATAATATATACCTGTTTATATGGGTTATGTGTTCATTCTCCTATTATCTACATATATTATATGTTTATTCCCCACCTACCAAGCACAGGGAATATAATATACACCTGTTTATATGGGATATATGTTCATGCTCCTATTATCTACATATATTATAGGTTCATTCCCCACCTACCAAGCACAGGGAATATAATATACACCTGTTTATATGGGATATATGTTCATGCTCCTATTATCTACATATATTATAGGTTCATTCCCCACCTACCAAGCACAGGGAATATAATATTCACCTGTTTATATGGGATATGTGTTCATTCCCCTATTATCTACATATATTATATGTTCATTCCCACCTATCAAGCACAGGGAATATAATATATACCTGTTTATATGGGTTATGTGTTCATTCTCCTATTATCTACATATATTATATGTTCATTCCCCACCTAACAAGCACAGGGAATATAATATTCACCTGTTTATATGGGTTATGTGTTCATTCCCCTATTATCCACATATATTATATGTTCATTCCCCACCTATCAAGCACAGGGAATATAATATACACCTGTTTATATGGGATATATGTTCATTCTCCATTATCTACATAGATTTCAAGTTCATTTCATGTCCAAGATGCAGAAGCTATCTGTAATGCCTCTCCATATGTTTGGACCTATAAGTTATTAGGTTCATTCTTATTTATTCCTTTTCTTCATTCCTTTTAGTATGTCCCCATACCAAGAGCTGTAATGCATTGAATATTAGAGAAGCCGCTTATCCCCAGCAGCCCTGTGTATAGGCCACAGATGGGAGTCGTACTTCGGTACTACGCCCCCCACCGTACACGACCCAGCAGAGCGCCCGTGCAGTGTGTGCACAGCCATATCACAGCTGAGGCCGCGGCAGCTCCTGGTGCTTTGTTCTCTAGCACCGCAGGAGGTGAGTGTGTACAGTGACAGGAATACAGTGTGAGCCCTGGCTGCCATGTGCACGTAGTGGAGGGCGCGGACAGCGGCACCACAGCAGCTTCTTCACATCCCTGACAGCTGCTGCAGAGCTCCTGGTGCAGGTAAGACATTGGGGGCTGTCTGGTAACATGTGGTCATGCACTGACATTAGCCTTAGTGTCACCAGGCTCAGAGCTAGGGCCGGGAGCCACAAACCTCCTGATTGGATGTCAGGATCTGCATGGGCGGGGCTTAATCTTACAGCAACCAATCACTGTCCAGTGGTTTTTGGTTATGAAGCTGTAATGTAATAATCACCATGAAGCACATTATTATTATTATTAATATTATTAATAATAATAATAATCTGGACAATGTTACATTTACTGCAGGCATATTTCTAAAGGTTCGTGACTTATATCTAATATTTATTTTACTTTGATAGATCTGTGTATTTATTTCTACATTTATAAGAAATGTTAAAGGGTTACTCTAAGTATTATAAATGGCTAAAATTGCAAAGTGTTTGCAATTTTTTTTAAATAAAAAATCTTTTCTATTCTCAAAAACAGTTTTTTTTTTATTTTATTATTTACTGATTGTAGCATAGGGAACTTCTGATAGCGGTGATCAGGCTCCAGACAAGGCGCTCAGCACTTGTAGGCTCTTTTCTGTCCAGCTTGTAAGCGCTGGCCGGATTGCTTAGCTTCAGTGACCTCTGCACTCCTCCAATGCTGCAGAGACAGCGCTGCCTCTAGTGGCAGCATGGGAAAGTGCAACGTTCGGACCAGCAGCTGAACGAAACCTCTTGTCCAATCTGTCAATCAAGCATAATCGCACCACCCCGAAGTAGGTAGGAAGCCAGGAGGTAGGGGTGCAGTACACTGCTGAACATGCAGGATCAGGTAACAGCTTAAGCTCCAAATTTGTAAAAATATTCTTAGTCTTCAACCACTCAACTAAAAACATTTTCCTGCTCATAAATCAATACTAACCACATTGGAACCAAATATGTATTTTTTTTTAAATCTTTACTGTCTTAAAGAAAATGTTTTGTCCAAATTGTCTTGATTAAAAATAACTTAAAGGGAACCTGTGATCAGTTCACATCGAACACCATATCACATATATAGCCAGCAGCTTTTGTTTTTGTTTTGGCTATGCTGTCTCCCACTCTCAATCCATCATTATCTGTGCTCCCCCACTGCACCCTCAATACATCATCATTCACTGTCGCCAGTCACCCACCTTCAATCCATAATTATTTGCTGCTTCCTATCCCCAATCCTCAATCCATCGTTATTTGCTGTCCCCGTCACCCATTCTCAATCCATCAGTATTTGCTATCCCCCACCCTCAATCCATCATTATTTGCTGTCCCCGTCACCCATTCTCAATCCATCAGTATTTGCTATCCCCCACCCTCAATCCATCATTATTTGCTGTCCTCCGCCCCCAATCCATTATTATTTACTGTCCCCCATCCCACACCCCCAATCCATCATTATTTGCTGTCCCCGGTCTCCCACACTCTATGCATCATTATATGCTGTCCCTGGTCCCCCACCACCAATCGAAAATTATTTGCTGTCCCCCGCCTCCCACCACCACCCACAATCCATCATTATTTTTTCTCCCTCACGGCACCCTCAATACATCGTCATTCACTGTTCCCCATCACCACCCCCAATTCATTATTATTTGCTGTCCCCCACCCTCATTCCATGATTATTTGCTGTCCCCCGTCCCCCACCCTCAATCCATCATTATTTGCTGTCCCCCGTCTCCCACCCTCAATCCATCTTTATTCGCTCCCACCACACCCATTTAATTAGTTTTATTAAAAAAAAATCACGATCCCCTGCAGGTGCAGCTCCTCTTCTGATATCCTCCTGGCGAGTGGAACACATACATGCCGGTGTGTATGCAATAACGTCATCGCGCACGCGCTGTTACCAGCGCGTCACAGAATAGGCGGAGGGACTCCCTTGGAGCTGCACGGCTGTTCCATGGAGCTCTAGAAAGGCAGAAAGGCTCCCTGCGCCTAGATCTGCGCCGCCTACATTATTATACCCTGGGGCCCGGTGAGCAGAAGCACAAGAGGGGGAAACTGGTCTTGGCCCGGGCCCCCCCCCCCTTTGTTTCAGCTCACTGGGTCCCATACAGTAGTAAGGGCAGTAATGCCCTGATAGCGGCCCTGGACGTCATGAAGACCTTACTGAGCTTGCACCTTTTTTGCCACCTAATCTGAAAGCAGTACGATGTAGAGACAGACTGAGACCCTGATTCCAGCAATGTGTCACTTACTGGGCTCCTTTCTTTGGATATAATCACTGTTTTATCAGTAGGAGATTATCATTAGAGGACTAGTAAACTTGTTGCCGTATAGTTCTCCAGATTCACGAGATCTGTATAAACTCACACCCATCACTGACTGGCAGCTTTTTGAGTACACTGTGCATAGGCAGAAAGCTGACAATCAGTGGTGTGGGTGGATTTATACAGAGCTCAGCATTCAAAAACAGCAGAGAAAACATTCTTATCAAAACTACAAGCAGCCCTGTAAGTGATACATTACTGGAATCACAATATCTGCCTACACATTATGCTCCACTCAGATGGGGTAGCAAAAACCTGGTGACAGATTCCCTTTAAGCCCTTACATGTAAGGAGCCAGTCAATAGCAGGTGTATGGAATGGGATCACAGGGTGAGGCCGCCCCATACCTGGCAGGTAATGGGTTGTGTGTTACAGCCAGGACCTGCCTCTAACAAGCGCTGCCTGCGATTGTTACCCTCTAAATGCGCCAGCAGGAGGGAATGTCATTTAATGTAATATGGGGTGTAAACACTTTCAGAAAAGTCTGATCTATCAAAATATAAAGTAATTAACCCAATCAGTAAAAATAGATTTTTTTTTCACAATTTCACTGCACTTGGAATTTTTTTCCTGTTTTCCAGTACACTATGTGGTAAAATGAATGGTATCACTCAAAAGTACAACTCGACCCGCAAAAACCAAGCCCTCATATGTCTATGTGGACAGAAAAATAAAAAAGTTATGAGTCTGGGAAAAAGGGAGAAAAAAAAACAGAAACGCAAAAACGGAAATTGCTTTGAGTAGGTGTTAGGCTATGTGCCCACGTTGCATAAATGAAGCAGAAAATTTCTGCTTCATTTCTGCAAGTCCTCTTCCGGAAAAACACATGCGGAATTCCGCACGCGTTTATCACGCGTTTATCACGCGTTTTCCACATGCGGAATTGCCTTGCGTTTTTTATGCATTGGACAAAGGCAATTCTGCTTGCGGAAACGCAAAATTAATTGACATGCTGCGGATTTTTGAACGCAGCATAAACGCTGCGGAAAAATCCGCAGCATGTGCATAGAACTTGCGGAATCCCATTGGGGACCATGGGGTGCGGGTTACCAAGCGTTTTACAAGCATTTCCGCTGCGGAAAATCCGCATCAAAAACGCTTGAAAAACGCTACGTGGGCACACAGCCTTAAAAGACCTTTGCATAAATGGCATTAATTTGGGGTATAAAATCCTGATGACAGGTTCCTTTAGGCTGAGTTCACACGATGCGTTTTTCATGCGTTTCCGCGGCGTTTTTGCAGTTGCGTAAACGCAGCGGAAACGCATGAAAAACGCATGGTAGAAGGGCAGCAATGTTCCCCAATGGAAATCCGCATGTGCTGTGCCCATGATGCGGATTTTTCCGCAGCGTAAACGCTGCGGTCAAAAATCCGCTGCATGTCAATTAATTTTGCGGAAACGCTGCTCTTTTGCCGCCATTGACTTGCATTAGACCGCATGGAATCCGCATCACTGTATATGTTGATGCGCTTTTCATGCGGTCTAATGTGCGGATGGTACCCGGGTGTGGATGAGAGGACTCTCATCCAGACCCAGGTACCATTAAAAAAAAAAGAATAAAATAAAAAATATATATATTCTCACCTTCTGACGGCCCGCGCTGCGTCCTGCCGGCTTCCCGCGCACTTCGCGGTTGAATGAAGGACCTTCGCTGACGTCAGAGTCATGTGACGGGTCACGTGACGCTGACGTCGGAAGGTCCTACAGTCTTCACTGCCGGCAGCCGGGACCGATGAAGCAGGACACCGGGGGCCATCAGAGGGTAAAGTATATATTTATTTTTTATTTTTTGACATCACACACTATATAAATCCATGCCGGTTGCATGGATTTATATAGTGTGAAGTTGACAAGCAGTTTCCAAGTGATGCTAAAATCGCTTGGGAAGCGCTTGTCAACCCGCATGCGGAAATGAAAGTGAAGACCGCTTCATTTCCGCATGTCCCTGGCAGGAAACCGCATGTACAATCCGCATGCGTTTTTTCCTGCCAGAGAGATGCAGAAACGCTCAGTAAAAAATCCTGAGCATTTCTGCATCGTGTGCACATACCCTTACTGTTTTCTGTCAGGTCTCATACAGGTCTCTTATGTAATCGTTTTATATAACGAGATTGCTAACTAGGCCGGGTTTAGACGAGCGTATGAAAAATTGTCGGCTTTTCATCTAGGAAAAAATGGCTTTTTCATCCATATGGTTTTCTGTATGTCTGTTTTATACATCAAAAATGAAAAAAATATACAAGGCCAATAAAGTTTCCTACCTCATCAATTGCAGTGGATCCAGTAAAACCAGATGGCACATGGATGGTGTCCATATGGTTAGTCATTTGTTTGACACCCCAATTAGATTTAAGGGGTCAGATTAGCGTATGCTTCAATTACCGAGGACCATCGATCCCTGTATAAAAAACAAACATTTATTCGAGGTACGCCGTGACGGCTAGATTGTGAATGTCACAACCCCATTGTATGCCTGTAGAGTATACAGCTGCTGGTGTCACGGCTGCGGAGTGAAGGCAATCTTCATCTGCGAATGTATTGAGGAGTAATAGGAGATGGACGTTCCTGGTAGACCGCGCTGCTGCTGGAATAGTAGTCGTTCCACGCATTGGCAGTATTAAATAGTAGCTTTATTACCCGTTTCAAGTTCATATCGAACTTAATTTTAAAAAATAGAATACGTACATCTGTGAAAAACGTCTTGATGATTCAGGGCTATAGGGTTTTGCCTGTACGGAGAGAGGTCAGATTGCAACCAGAAGGGATCTAGAGGTATCAATACAAAAGTGCTCGTTATATCAACAGTGCAGTGATGAAAACCAGGTCAGTCTTACCTATCTGGTCCATAAGAAAAGGCCAAGTCAGGGAAATACTGCATTAACCCTTCTTTATTTTAAAGGGGCCCTCAACTGTAACGTAGCCCTAAAATTACACTGCCTCAGTGAAGATGTCATCTAATAACACAAGAAATGTGCAGCTATCTTGACTTGTAAAAGAGTTTGAACTAGTCGGTCCTTTCTTTTAAAGGATATAACAATTCAAACTATTTTCCAAATGAAGCTATCAGCAAATTTCCGTGACATGACATTACATGAGGCATCAATGGGTTGTTCTAACGTTCTCTTATCGGAAGTGCACCACTCCCACCCCCTGATTTTCTGCTTTGCTCCTGAAAATTGACAATTTGGATCAGTGGCATAGTCGTGCTCCTGGACCTAACTGTGCGCTCTCCAAGGCTGCTACCATCGTTAGCTTTACCTGTGCTGTAGGGGAGAAGCTGTTGGATCCAGCTATCCAGCGAGCTTCAGAGCGGTGCAAGGAGGCACTAAAGCATAGCGCTCTTCCCAACTGGGTAACCGGCCTTTCTGAGACTGCAGCGTGGCTGATAACCTAGGCAATGAGCTGTATAAAATTAAAAATCCCTCCGTTTTCGGGACCCTAGAGCATTTCTAGTAGAAAGTTAATAATAAAGTTGCTTGTTTTACCAGCACTTTGCAATTTTGCCTATTTAAGAATGTAATGTAAGCCCTTTAAAGGGAACCGGTCATCACGATTTAGTATGTTAATATAAAGGTATGGCCATAATGGTGCTTTTATACTGGTTTAATAGATACCTGTAGGGAAGAAATCCGGATCCTGATTCTTGTTTAATTCATGTTAGAAGTTTTGGTGCAATATCCTGTTCGTGCATCAGGGCAGGACTTTGGGGTGGGACTGTGGGTAGGGTTTTTGGCTCTTCTGCGGCCACTCTGCACTTGTACGAGCCTTCTTTTTTAAAGTTCGCACTAACACCTCCCTTGCTGCTGTTGGCGCTTCAGCACATTCATCTCCCAGTGTTTTTCAGCAAAATAGTGGCGGTGGTGGCGCATGCGCAGATTGAGATCTCGGCTCGTAATTGAGCGGAGGTCTGAATCTGCGCATGCGCCGTACCCAGCTCCATTTTACTGAAGACATTCAGATGTCGATCTGCGCATGCTCTGCCATTGGCGCCATTTTGCTGACTACAACTGGGAGATAAATATGCGCAGGTGCCGCCAGCAGCAGGGGCGGCGCTAGCGCAAACTTTAGAAAAGGAGGCTCGTACAAACAGAGAGGTCGCGGCAGATATGAAAACCCTACCCACAGTCCCGCCACAAAGTCTCGCCCTGATGCACGAAGAGGATATTGCACCAAAACTTCTAACTTGAACTAAACAAGAACCAGGATGCAGATTTCTTCCTTACAGGTATCTATTAAATCAGTATAAAAGCACCACTAAGACCGTACCTTTATTTTAACATACTAAATCGTGATGACAGGTTCCCTTTAAAGGGATTTTGTCACCCTGAATCTTCAGGAGCACACTGCTCTCCTGCCTCCCGACTTCCTGCAGCACTCCTCATTGACAGATCAGACCAGCGATGTCATTGAGCCACCTTGCCTCTCCAGGGCAGCAGCGGCACAGGGGCACGGTGACTGGCCAGATCCAGCGATTTGACCAGCTCATACAATGCAGCAGTGGCAGGTAACGTAGGCGACGAACAATAAGCAATAAAATTAGGGAGCCCTTCATTCTGGAGAATGAAGAGGACTTTTAATAAGGAGTACATTGCAGAGTTGCTTGTTTTTATAAGCACTTTGTCATTTTATCAATATATGATAATAAGACTAACCCTTTAGCAACTGTGACTACTTTTAGTATATAGTGTAATCTTTGGGTTTTTTTTTTGAACAGGGAAATGGCGAACTTCCCATCAGCCATACTGTCTATGTACAATGAAACGCTGGAAAGGAAAGAAGCAGTTAAACATTTCATCTCATCCTTGGAGTCAATGGTAAACCATATTCCTATGATGCCTTACAGAAAAATGTGCTTGCCTGTCTACGAGTCCTAATGCAGATTTTCCATAAGGCCCTCCAACTATCACTGATCTTTTTTATAAATTATTTTTTTTGAAAAAAATTCTTCATAATAAAAATTACAGTTATGCAATGAATGGTACAAATTCTGATCTTGTTACAGATATCTGCAGATATTAATTACACTACAATGTCTTATATCATATATTAACCAATGATAACTACTATACAGTAGAATAGATTAATGTACAAATCATTGCAGTCATCTGATGCATCGAACTTATATAGATGTAATGGAGATCCAAGTAAACATTAACCAAACACAAGGGTACACTGTTTAATCCATGAAAAATCATGGATCTCATCACATATATGAATGAACCTGGAGCACACTAGGGTATATAACGCGAAAGTGAGGAAGTCAGTGCATTAGGAGATAAAGTTTGTTAGAGGTGAGTTACACCATTTCCACAGACTTTATGGAACTTTTGGGGACACCCCTATTTCTATATACAATATTTTCATATGGTATGGCATGGTATGTCAGAGTGAGGAGACTTATATGCCTTTCATGCTGTTCTGAGAAATTAAATATGCAACTTGCCTCTTCCGAGAAGAAGAGGACTAGAACTCTAGTGCCACCTATTGGAAGTAGTCAATATTGACCTTTTAACGGACCTTGCCATATGACTTAGGATAAAAGCCAAATCATAATCTCAATTTGCAGACATGGTGTTTCGGTATATTGCCCCTCATCAGTGGACCATCCATGGCGTATAAGTCTCCTCACTCTGACATGCCAGGCCTGGCTTGTCACTCTCCACAAGGAGAAACGTTACCCCTTAGATCCCAGTCTTAAGGCTATCACCTAGTCAAATCAGATCTCATACTTTGCACTGACGAGTGGCAGTACCCCGAAACACCGTGTCTGCAAATTGAGATTCTGGTTTGGCTTTTATCCTAAGTCACATAACAAGGATTGTTAAAGGGTCGATAGTGACTACTTCCAATAGGTGGCACTAGAGATCTAGTCCTCTTCCTCTCTGAAGAAGTAATTTGCATGTTAAATGACAATAAAACTTCATTTTCAATAACATGGTCTAGCGTTGCTATGTGACATCGTTTCCAGAATATAGGGTCCTGTAGTATTTTAAACTGCAGAAATTCGGGGTTATCCCACAACTGAGTCTCACCCATTTGGTCAGTAAACTTTAGGACATGCTTATTCTCTTTCCATACCTGTATCGCCTGGCTGTGTGCATTTAATAAGCCCTGAGGTGGTTTCTAGCATCCTTCTAGTATCACCCACACAGAATTCCCATTCTAGAATTGAATGAGATGGGCCAACTATCACTGATATTTAAAGGGGTTGTCTGATACATTTATTGCCCTTTATAAATATGTATCTTTAAGCCCTAACCACTTTTATATGACGTACTGTTTCGGGAGGGGGGATAGAAGCTGTGGGAAAGTCGTTGTGGGGCCATCCTCCTGTGATGTCCCATTTAAACTTCCCTCAAACAAAACTTCAACGGAAGTAAAAACATTAGCGAATAGCAGGATAGGGAGAATGGTAGGGAATTTTATAATAAAGCTAAATGCAAAAGTGGTTAGTTCTTAAAGATAGATATTAGTGATGAGTGAGCGTGTTCTGTTAACCCTTTCGGCGAGCATGCATCGGTGCTTGCCGAGTATTTGCGGCATGCTCGAATGTTATGTTTGAATCACTCCGTGTGCATGATTTGCAAATGTTTGACAGCTTTAATGCATGTGAGGAATTCCTAACAAACAGGCATTCCTCACATGTACTAAAGCTGTCAAACAGTCGCAAATCGTGCACACGGGAGTGACTCAAACATAACATTCGAGCACACCGAAGATACTTGGAAAACACCCGCGCATGCTCGTAAATCTCAAGTAATGAGCATGCTCACTCATCACTAATAGATATTTATGAAGGGCATTATTGGTATCGGACCACCCATTTAATAGTTATTTTTATTTGGGTCTTAGGGACCTTTTAGGCCCTCTCTAGCTGCTTCACTGTATTACAGGATTATTTGAATAGAAAAGAATAGCTCTAGAACATAATGGATCATGTTTCCTGCATAATCAGCACTGCATCTGCGCCAGACTGCTGGGATCAGTATCCGGCAAGGACATAAATACTGCAGCCAATCAGCATTGCTGACTGGCTGCAGAGTTCACATTTCCTCCTATTGGAAGAAACAGTGTTCTTTGTGCTCTGACAAAATTTGAACGCTGCAGGCGATCAATGGATGACCTCCCCAGAAGTTGATCCCAACAGAATGGCTGACGGCGCAGTGTTATTGGTCTGTGATGTGAGTATATTATTATCACCTCCCTGGGCCCATTAAAAGGGGTTATACAGTAGTGGAAATCACCCGTAAAGGAGTACAGAGAGTAGTCAGGAACTTTTTACACTGTTGGCTCATATTAAGATCTGAGAAAAGTGAAGGAAAGCATAGCTAGCTGCAGGCAGATACTTGCAGCCCCCCCCACCGCACAATGGATATATGTATAACAAATGATAACTGTTATAAATGTTTTCACATATATAACATATTGCTGTATTCTTTTACAGTTAATCTGAATTTTTCCACTTTTCTCTGCAGTGCAAGCAGTTTGTCAGGGTGAAAGCAGAAGTAGCATGCATTGCTGTATGTGATTCAGAAGCGTTGGTTGTTGGCAGCAGGAAAGGAAAAGCCTTCTTTGATTCCAGGAAGGATCTGCAGAACGATTTCATACAGTATTGTGAGTATTTTGGAACATTAAATGCAATGATGCTCCATAATTCTTCTCAAAAACTTTTGTGCACAGTAAAAAAAAAATAACACATATGGTAGAAATTCTATGCTTCTTATCCTTGGATTTCTTGCAGGCAATTTGGATGAAGTTTGTGTGTCAGAAACTGTAACGAAGACGCTTAGATTGAGATCGAATCACGCAGAGATTGAATCACTCCAGAAATGTGTTGAGGATTTGTTCTGTCTTTGTTATGGTATGATGCATTACTGTGCTTCTTTGTAATGTCTATTATATATAGTTTATGTATAGTTAATCTTAGCAGTGGTCACCATTTAGTTTCTCCCACTTTCCTCTGTTGCTTGTAAAATATATCTGAGAGCCGCTGTTGGTATCTTCTCCAGACTCTAATGGACATAAACGTCATATTCATGTTATTGCCCTATTTGTCTAAGCAGATCATAAATGACCCACAGATTCTAGTTGAGGAATTGTAACTAAAAACCTCCAAAATAAAATAAATTAGTTTTTATTGAAAAAATATATTAAAAACACCATAATATACAATTAGAAATGATCTCAAAAGAAGAAAGAAAGTACAAATGTAGCACCCTGAGGATTCGGCTGCTGCAGGGGTATTGCACCTCAACCCAGAGGTGTGATATTCCACTCCCGGGCAAGGATGGAGAGTGGAACTGAGCTCGGTAGGCTGCATGCACTACACACATCCCATTTCCGAGGAGCAGACCGACGGTACTCCCACTTAGAAATGTGCAGGTACGACCGAGTCTGTTCCTGGCTGGAGTGGGAGGGGGGTGGTACATCCCAAGTAGTGTAGGGGCAGATAGGGGGAGCAGCCTGGGTAAAGATAGGAGCTCATTGGGTGCTGGTCACCTGAGCTCACACATAGAGGGTGTATATAAGGTGGGCACCAACTAAGAACAGGGTCAGATGCAGAGAGGAAGTCTGAGAGCAGAGAAGAAAGACCCAGAGTGAGAGAGGAGAAGAGAGAGAGAGACCCAGAGGGGGAAACAGCAGAAAAGGACTCCAAGATCCCAACTTAAATCCCCGGGTGAAGAGTCGGCACAGGGTACCGGATCCCAAGCTGGTGGGGGCAGAAAACACACCCTAGCCAGAGACCGGAGACCGTGGGCAGCGTCTGCCACGGTCACCCATCACATCCACCCCGAAGGCACACCACATGAAGGGTCAGGGAACCCAAGGCCAAGGGTGTCCCAACAGAAGGCCCGAGGGAGCTGGACCTAGGTGGATCACTGGTGGGGACGGCCAGAGAACGGGACAGAAGGAGAGCTCAGGGCCACGCTCCGGACTTGTTTGGGGGTTGGCTGGATCCAGGACCTGGTGGACGCAGCACGGCTCGGGTGGTCACTCGAAGCTGGAGTGACCAGTACAACATCTGCAGTAAGTAAACACCCTTAACTGCACAACCCGACTCTGTCTTCATTGCCGTCTGCACTGCACCACCACAACCCCCATCCTCTGCACCTGTCCCCCCTGAGGCTATACCCCTCCCGTTGGGGGTTATCCCACCAAGCTGCGCACCCACCATCAGCCTCAGCGGACCCTGCTGCAGCGGCGGCCACAGTGACCGCATCACAACGGGTGGCGTAGTCGACACAAAAGAACTCTTAATAACATCTGTAGGACTGCCACATAACACTGAGTTTGACGCCCTGGGCACGGGCCGGGTCACAGCCGCTCGGAGACTACAACCCCCCATCTGATCCGGTGCCGGGTATTCCCCTCAAAAAGGAATATGTCCCAGGGGGCGCGTCAACTTTGGCGTAGTCGGCAGGATTACGTGCCCGCAACACCCGGGTACTGCGTGCCTGAAGAAAAGTGCAAGTTTACCTCAGAAAGAAGTCTCCTGCCGGTTCCGGAGGGTCCACGCCATCGGACCCCATCACAGGTCGTTTCCCGCCGATTGTCCGCCATTTCCAGCTTGTTCCCGCCATCTGCAGAGTTTCCCGCCACTGGGCGACGCTTCCCGCCAAATCCGCAGATTTCCCGCCTTGGAAGAGCAGCGGACGCCATTATGGGCGTGCCAGAAGGTGGCAAGAGGCCGCCTCCCATCGTGGGCCAGGACCGAAAATGGCGCCAAAAGTGGAAACCGCCCCCACCAACAGAGACTGTGATGCTAGAGGTGTCTGTCAGCGTGAAAGAACTGCCCCTGGAGCTGACAGTCACCGAGTTGCCCCGGGACCGCCCTCGAAGTGGGAGGAGACGAGAGAAAAGAACGAAGATGGGTGCCGCCTGGAGGAGTCTGGAGCGAGCGCACCCGGAGGCAAGAAGTCTAACGAGGAGTAGCGGAGGAGTTTACCCGGATATGGAGAGAAAGCAGAACAGCACCGGCCCGCTGGCCAGGAGTCTGCTAGAGACCGAGGAAGGAGAGCAGAGCAGCACCGGCCCGCTGGCCAGGAGCCTGCTGGAAGGAGAGCAGAGCAGCACCGACCCGTTGGTCAGGAGCCTGCTAGAAACCACGACCCCACTAGGCCTAGTGGAGGTCCTTGCACAGCTCCCCCGAGACCGGGAGTGTGCACAGACTGCCCTGGAGGGCCTCGCACGGAGGATGGCCCGGGTACAGCGCGAGATATTGGCGGAATGGAGCCGGGAGATGGCCCAGCAAGCTGAGACCAGTCAACGGAGCACGCTACCCTGGAAGAGGAAACAGACCGCCTCTGAGGATGGCGCGGGAGGACCAAAGGCCGAAGACGACGCCGAGAAGGGAGCCGAACGCATGGAGGCAGGTAAAGGGGACGCCTATACCCCAAGCCGGGAAACCGCCCACCTGCCCCAGCTCCCCGTCGCAGAGCCCGAAAGTCCCCCTGCTGTGCCCGTAGCCGCCATGTCACCGCTATGGACTAGGCCCCGACCGGAAGCCGCCGCAGCGACCCCTGTGACGTCACGCGCCTCGACCCGGAGCGTGACAAAGCAGGAAATACCACCAGCCTGGTCGCAAGGCCTAGTTCCCCCGGGCGCCGCATCACCAACAGCGCCCCCTACCTCCGCGGAGCCTCCGGCCTGGCCGCAAGGCCAGGTAGCCCAGGGCGCCGCCGTCCTAACGGTGCCCTTCACCTTCCAGGTGCCCCAGGCCTGGCCGCAAGGCCTGGGTAACCCGGGCGCCACCACCACCGCGCCCGCGCCCGTAAAACCAAGGGTGCCACACCTGGGGGAGGACTTGTTCAGCCAGCTCACATGGCCGGACGGGCGGCCCTTCATCTGGCCCAAAGAATACCATGAGCTGGAACGGCAGCAGAGACTAAGACCCCTGGATGAACCCCTGATTCCGGCTCCGAAGCCCGTGGCACGGATCTCGCCCCCGCTAGCGGAAGCACAGTTTGAGTGGGACCCCACCGGAGAAGACCTAATGGGGTTCACTCAGGAAACCAGGGCAGCTGCAGCAGAGCGCGCTGAGTGTTGCCGACAGCAGCTCGAAGAGTTCGCGAGGGAGCGGAGAGAGAGGCGGGTCCGGGAACAACAGGCCCAAATAAGGAGCGCCGAGCAGAAGAGCCGGACCAGGAGGGACCCCCGTGCAGCACATTGTCCCCGCACCATCGGGACAGTGATCAAGTTCAACCAGCAGCATGGGTGGGGCTTCATTCGAGACAACAACACCCCCGGCGACGTCTTTGTCACGCGCAGAGACGTGGAGTCCCATCTGCCGGAGGGGCACAGAGATCGTGACCTCTACATCGGAGACGAGGTCACCTTTACCCGGCACAAGTGTGCCAAAGGACCTTACGCCCTCCACGTACACCGCCTGACGGGGGAGGAGTTGCAGTGCGAGGAGGAGGAGCAAGAGGACCCGGACGGGTCTGAAGTTACAACCAGCTACAAGCAAAGAGCAGGAGGAAGACGCCGTTGAGTGCGGCAGAGCAGTGGATGTAAATAGTTACCCGACCGGGTATAAAGAAACTGTTGCTACATATATAGTCCCCGTTGGGACCAGCATGAGTGAACTATTTACCCGTTATTCCGTAATCCCACAGGCTGAGGACTGTGAGCAGCCATTCCCTTCCCTTTACCTGGCCGAGGACTGAGAGCGGCCAACTTCCCCTGTAAATAGTTGCGCTTCCTAAAGCGCCCCCTACTGGGTTTATAGGAAAACCACGTTTTCTAGAGAGACTGTCGCACTTTACCCGGTCACACGGTGCACAGTGACCGGAGGAGGAGCCAGAGGCGACGAGAATGTTTTATTTGCTAATATATGTTGTTTTATATGTTTATGAAAAAAAAAAAATTGTATGTTTTTGGTGTTATTTATGTCTTACAGCCCGAGGACGTGCTGTGATTTACCAGGGGGGAATGTAGCACCCTGAGGATTCGGCTGCTGCAGGGGTATTGCACCTCAACCCAGAGGTGTGATATTCCACTCCCGGGCAAGGATGGAGAGTGGAACTGAGCTCGGTAGGCTGCATGCACTACACACATCCCATTTCCGAGGAGCAGACCGACGGTACTCCCACTTAGAAATGTGCAGGTACGACCGAGTCTGTTCCTGGCTGGAGTGGGAGGGGGGTGGTACATCCCAAGTAGTGTAGGGGCAGATAGGGGGAGCAGCCTGGGTAAAGATAGGAGCTCATTGGGTGCTGGTCACCTGAGCTCACACATAGAGGGTGTATATAAGGTGGGCACCAACTAAGAACAGGGTCAGATGCAGAGAGGAAGTCTGAGAGCAGAGAAGAAAGACCCAGAGTGAGAGAGGAGAAGAGAGAGAGAGACCCAGAGGGGGAAACAGCAGAAAAGGACTCCAAGATCCCAACTTAAATCCCCGGGTGAAGAGTCGGCACAGGGTACCGGATCCCAAGCTGGTGGGGGCAGAAAACACACCCTAGCCAGAGACCGGAGACCGTGGGCAGCGTCTGCCACGGTCACCCATCACATCCACCCCGAAGGCACACCACATGAAGGGTCAGGGAACCCAAGGCCAAGGGTGTCCCAACAGAAGGCCCGAGGGAGCTGGACCTAGGTGGATCACTGGTGGGGACGGCCAGAGAACGGGACAGAAGGAGAGCTCAGGGCCACGCTCCGGACTTGTTTGGGGGTTGGCTGGATCCAGGACCTGGTGGACGCAGCACGGCTCGGGTGGTCACTCGAAGCTGGAGTGACCAGTACAACATCTGCAGTAAGTAAACACCCTTAACTGCACAACCCGACTCTGTCTTCATTGCCGTCTGCACTGCACCACCACAACCCCCATCCTCTGCACCTGTCCCCCCTGAGGCTATACCCCTCCCGTTGGGGGTTATCCCACCAAGCTGCGCACCCACCATCAGCCTCAGCGGACCCTGCTGCAGCGGCGGCCACAGTGACCGCATCACAACGGGTGGCGTAGTCGACACAAAAGAACTCTTAATAACATCTGTAGGACTGCCACATAACACTGAGTTTGACGCCCTGGGCACGGGCCGGGTCACAGCCGCTCGGAGACTACAACCCCCCATCTGATCCGGTGCCGGGTATTCCCCTCAAAAAGGAATATGTCCCAGGGGGCGCGTCACAAACACCCATGGTACAACGGGAAAAAAAGCAATTCACATCAATTTCATAATTGTGGTTATATGAACACAACCTCAGATAAGTCTATGAAGAGTAAATAAGTGCACATACGTATCCTAGTAAACATGCGCAAATCAATGTCTAATATATAACTTACCAATGATGCCAGAGGTGGAGAATCCTCCTTGCTGCACCGACGCGCGTTTTGCTTGTTACTTTCCCAAGGGATAGTGCACTGTAGGATGCCTTGCTCTAGTTAATATAGGCTCCTTCATTATTGCCAATTAATTGGCACATCAGCACCGCAGACCAGATATAATGCTTCCGCCTTCAGTCATCTTTACGGCGCGCGCATGTGGGTTAAAACTGACTAGGTGATGTCATTTCCATGCGAGCGTCGCTCTACGGATGTTCCAGGCGGAAGCAAACATGGTGAGGGTTACAACGCGCATGCGCACATCGGCAGCCATTTTACAGAAGATCAAAGGGCACATTCATATTCATACCACTATTATGAAATTGATGAGAATAGTTTTTTTCCTAATGTACTATGGGTGGTTGGATTTCCTCTTGTACTTTCTTCCTCCTTTTGAGACTATTTCTAATGGTATATTATGGTGTTTTAAATATATTTTTCAATGAAAACTAATTTATTTTATTTTAGTGGTTACTTCATAGTCGTTCTTTGGTATACATAATTTTGGGCGTACTCCATCCCTTATCCAATTATGTGCATTGATTGGGGGAACTTAGTGTTGGTATGTTCCTAGCCTGGAAATATTATTGGTGCTATATGGGATTGTTCAATTAATCATTTGTACTCATAAAACATTTCTTCTTATGATTTACTAAGGTTCTGTTCACATTGCTGTCAAGAGACTAAAATAGCGGGCACCACAACAACACCCTGACAGCAAGAAGCACTGTAAGTCATTGGGGGCTGTCAGATGCAGCAGCTATGTATAGGAGCCACAACACAAATGTGAACACAGCCTAAACCATTCATTTTATTTAATAGAATAATTCTTGTTATTCCGTACACTAAAGAGATGACTGCCACTCATATACAAAATCCTCTGGCTGCGTACACAAAAAACTGTAACCTGCCTGAAAAAGCGCTAAATAACGGCTATAAGGAATGAACCTATGCACTGCAGTGTATAAATGACTTGCTGTTCTTAGGTTCATACTTTTGAGCTTTTTTTAATTGCTTCATGTTTCCAAAGCTATGATGTGACCTGACCATTCTTCTCCTCTTGGAAACCGCTCAATAGTTTATACAGGACAAGTAAAAAAAAACATTGGTGGCCAAAGACATCACAATAAACACTAAGAAAGTGACCTAAAAAGCTAAAAAAAAAGATGCTTCAGGACAAAAGTCTTCGGCGTGTCCTGAAGAGTCTTCTGAGAAACTCATGGGGCTTGCACACATCTTATAGACGTCTTGTGTAACATAACCTAACTTCCCTTTCTGCATTTTTTTACGCAACGTAAATTGACTTGCGTTGCTGTTACGGGTCCAGGTGGTGGAACCTCTGTGCCGAGGTGCAAGGAGGGACCCAGAGGGGCGTGACTAAGTATCCACCCGAACCGACCCTGGTCGTACGGCAGCTAACGACACTGTGACCAGGGAGGATCCGGGCTGAGGGACCAGGTGCTACTCTGGGGACGACCTTGTAAGAGAGCAGGTGGCTCCCACGGGTCAGATGGCTGGGACTGACCGGTATGGCGGATGGACACGGCAAGTAGGCGGAAGTCTCTGGTAGCTGACAGGTGGTCACAGTTCGAGAAAGCAGGGCAAGAAGCAGTCTTTAGGTTTACCAGGAAGGTGGTCACAGCAAGTGACGGCAGGGTCTCCAGGCAGGCTGGCAGGAAACAGGCGGGTGCTCCCAGGTGAGTGGGCAGACAGACGAGGCAGGTAACTGGCAGGTAACTGGTGGGCGCTCCCAGGTGAGCGGGCTGACGGACACAGCAGGTAACAGGCGGGTGCTCCCAGGTGAGTGGGCAGATAGAAGAGTTCTCTCCTCAGGACCAAACCCCTTCCAATCTACCAGAAAAAAGGTCTTTCCTCTTACCCTCTTGGTGGCCAGAATACTCTCTACTAGAGATGAGCGTTGTTCGACTCGAACTGTTCGCCAATCTCAAATTCGAGCTGTTTTGGGCGGTGTTCGAGCTGTTCGGCGAACACGAACGATTTGAGAAAAATTCGGCTGTTCGAGGTTATGTTCGATAACTGTTCGTGCACCAAAATCATAACTGGATTTTCTCTCAGTAATGATGAAAATTAATGTTAATCCGCAGTTTGAGTGTACAGCGGGGCGGGGGGAGGGGCAGGGGATGGATCTCTGCAGGAATAATGAAGATCTCCATTTTTTTTTCTCTTTCCCGCATTTACAGTGGGCAGGTGCAGTCTGTCAGCCTATCAGCAGCGCACACACGGAGCGAAGTGCTTTTTTTCACACAAGCAAGGGCATGTGTCATTGGCAGTGTATGTCACATGTCCTTGCCCTATAAGACCAAGCCATTTTCCCCGTCGCCACCATTTTCTCACTGCTGCAGCTGCGTGTTAGACGGCACCGCTGTTGCTGTGTGCGCTATACCTTGTTAATTTCAAGCCAATTTTCGCACAAATCTACAGATAGCTTGGGAGTAGGGAATAGTTGTGATTGCAGTCCTTTTAAGGACTAGGTTACAGCATTTCCTACGACTTTTATCAGGCTGGTCTGTGCTCTTAAATAGATAGGTTGGGAGTAAAGACTAATTGTAATTGCAGTCCTTTTCAGGACTAAGTTACATCAGTTCCTATCAGTTTTTGCCAGGCAGGTCTGTGCCAGTGCTGTGCAAGTTTTTTTCACAGCATTTGGCTGAATCTAGCAAAGCTAATCCTTTTTGGCCTATTGCAGAGTGTGTTAGTCAGTGGAGTAGCCTATCTGTGATGCAAGATACACCACCTGTGTATAGAATACCAATTTTTTTACTGCACCTAGTGAAGTAAAACCTTTTGGGCATAGCATCATTCTATTAGTCCATCTATACTGACCTCCATAAGGTTGCAAATTGAATATCATTTTTTTCTGCATCTAGCTCTGAAAAAATATTTGTCCTTCTAGCAGTGTGTGGGACTTGTTCTATTAGTCCATCTATACTGACCTCCATCAGGTTGCAAATTAAAAATATTTTTTGTCTGCATCTAGCTCTGAAAAAATATTTGGCCTTCTAGCAGTGTGTGGGACTTGGTCTATTAATCCATCTATACTGACCTCCATCAGGTTGCAAATTGAATATATTTTTTTTCTGCATCTAGCTCTGAAAAAATATTTGGCCTTCTAGCTGTGTGTGGGACTTGTTCTATTAGTCCATCTATACTGACCTCCATCAGGTTGCAAATTAAAAATAATTTTTATCTGCATCTAGCTCTGAAAAAATATTTGGCCTTCTAGCAGTGTGTGGGACTTGGTCTATTAATCCATCTATACTGACCTCCATCAGGTTGCAAATTGAATATATTTTTTTTCTGCATCTACCTCTGAAAAAATATTTGGGCTTCTAGCTGTGTGTGGGACTTGTTCTATTAGTCCATCTATACTGACCTCCATCAGGTTGCAAATTAAAAATAATTTTTATCTGCATCTAGCTCTGAAAAAATATTTGTCCTTCTCGCAGTGTGTGGGACTTGTTCTACTAGTCCATCTATACTGACCTCCATCAGGTTGCAAACTGAATATAATTTTTTTCTGCATCTACCTCTGAAAAAATATTTGGGCTTCTAGCAGTGTGTGGGACTTGTTTTATTAGTCCATCTATACTGACCTCCATCAGGTTGCAAATTAAAAATATTTTTTATCTGCATCTAGCTCTGAAAAAATATTTGGCCTTCTAGCAGTGTGTGGGACTTGTTCTATTAGTCCATCTATACTGACCTCCATCAGGTTGCAAACTGAATATAATTTTTTTCTGCATCTACCTCTGAAAAAATATTTGGGCTTCTAGCAGTGTGTGGGACTTGTTCTATTAGTCCATCTATACTGACCTCCATCAGGTTGCAAATTGAATATAATTTTTTTCTGCATCTAGCTCTGAAAAAATATTTGTCCTTCTAGCAGTGTGTGGGACTTGTTCTACTAGTCCATCTATACTGACCTCCATCAGGTTGCAAATTCAAAATAATTTTTTGTCTGCATCTAGCTCTGAAAAAATATTTGGCCTTCTAGCAGTGTGTGGGACTTGTTCTATTAGTCCATCTATACTGACCTCCATCAGGTTGCAAATTGAATATAATTTTTTTCTGCATCTAACCAAGCCAATACTTTTGGGCTAATACCACAGTTTGGCCACTCAGCTCTGCTCGGTTCCCCTCCATTGTTTTTTTGTGCAAACAACTCCAGAGTTGTGAATTAGTTAACCACCAAAATGAGTGGAAAAAGGCCTGCTGCTGGTGGAAAGGGGAATAGGCGTGTTGGGAAGGGGAAAAAAGGTTGTGTCTGTGGGGTAGGTGTTAAAGCAACAATAACTTCTGCAGAAGAAAGACCATCTTCCAGCCAAACTAAAATGTCTACTTCTTTTAGCGGACAATGTGATAAGATCCCTTTCTTACGGCCACACCAATCGCTACAAATTCCAGATGAGGCACAAAAACAGCAGGTGCTTCAACGGATATCAAGTGTTCCTTTAAGTGAGCTCTCCTCCACATCAACTTCAACATCACAAATACTCCAGTCCTCAAAGGTGTCACCCCAATCGCACTTGCTTCCTCACAGCTCCCAAATCTCCAGCTGCCCGTCTGAGTATGAGGTAGAACAGATGGTTGAGTCTGCAGAGCTGTTTACTCATACTATAGCCTGGGAATCAGAGGTCGGCTCCAGCGCTTCTGTGAATCCAGACGAGGAAATGATCTGCACTGATGCCCAGAATCTTTATGAGTCGGATCCAGGACCAGGCGCTGAAGGTTCTGACCATAATGTAGACCCTCATTCCCAAACTGTAACTCCTGTTGGTGGAGACAATGAGGAAGACGATGATGAGACTCAAATACCTGATTGGAGCGACAACTTTAGTTTTTTGTCATGGCAGGAACAGGTTGGCTCTGAGGACGACGGGTGTGATAACGCACAGGGTGATGATGATGAGGTTGGAAATCCCACTTACTGTCAACCCACAGTCAGCCAATATATGAGGTCAGCAGAGGAGGTAGAGGAGAATGCTAGTGATGACGAGGTCAGGTTGCGCCTTCCTGGACAGAGAAGTAGTACTGGAAGCACGTCAACAACTGCATCCTCAAACACAACTCTGCCTCTCACCACAAGTCGTGGTGGCTCTTTAGGTCGCATGGGTGCTAAGCCTTGCATAGCCTGGGCATTTTTTCAGATCGATAAAGATGACCCAACTCGTGTTATCTGTAACATTTGTCAGCAAAAGCTAAGTAGAGGCCAAAAAATACATAGTTTGAGTACTTCATGCATGAACCGGCACATGGACATGAAGCATAAGTTGCAGTGGGAAGTTCACTGTGCTACAATGCGGCCTAGCCGGCCGGGCCAACCACCGTCTGCCATATCTTGTGCATCCACGGCCTCTTCATCCTCTGTGACTGGGGGGACAGCAGTCACACCTGTTTTGGGGCGCAGACCTGCCACCTCTTTACCCGCAACAGCCAGCATGATTGGCAGGTCATCATTTTCTTTGGAGGTGGTAACACCAGCTGTTGTTGAGCGCTGTCCGACATCGATAGCACCACCTTTGGATCAAGGCAACCTAACATGTCCGCCCGCATCTTCCTCACAGACCGGCAGTTTGCCGGGGACACCTTTATCAACCCCATCTAAGCACAATAGCCAGCCCTCGGTCCCTCAGATGTGGACAAGTAAAAGACCATTTCCTCCTAGCCATGAGAAAGCTAAGAGGTTGAATTTCACCATCTGCAAGCTCTTGGCTACAGAAATGCTGCCTTTCCGCCTTGTGGACACAGAGGATTTTCGAGACCTTATGTCCGTCGCAGTGCCCCAGTACCAGATGCCCAGTCGGCACTACATCTCAAAGAAAGGTGTGCCTGCGCTCCACCAGCATGTCGCACACAACATCACCGCTTCTTTGAGAAACTCTGTGTGTGACAGGGTGCATTTCACCACAGACACTTGGACGGGTAGGCATGGACAGGGGCGTTACATGTCGCTGACTGGGCATTGGGTAACTATGGTGACAGCAGGACAAGGGGCTGCTGTCCAAGTCTTGCCGTCCCCACGAGTTGTGCGTCAATCCTCTTTATCTCAAAGTTCCTCCACTGCTTCTGCCTCCTCAACCTCCTCTCGGTCCTCCACCTGCACCCAAAGCCTGTCTGGTCATGCCACAAGCTTTCTAACTGCGCAGAAGGGATCCTGCACACCTCCTTACTATGCTGGCAGTAGGGCTCAACGTCATCAGGCGGTTTTTACTTTGAAATGTCTGGGAAATGTGAGTCACACAGCTGAGGAGTTGTGGTCAGCTCTGGAGAACCAATTTCATGAATGGTTGTCTCCACTGGACCTGAAACCAGGGAAGGCCGTGTGCGACAATGCTGCAAACCTGGGTGCGGCCCTTCGCCGGGGCAATGTCACACACGTGCCTTGTATGGCTCACGTGTTGAACCTGGTTGTCCAGCAATTTTTAGCCCACTATCCCGGACTAGATGGCCTTCTGCAGAGGGCACGGTCGCTGTGTGCTCACTTCCGCCGTTCGCATCCCGCAGCTCAGCGACTTACATCTCTACAGAAGTCGTTGGGCCTGCCACTTCACCGGCTAAAATGCGATGTGCCTACCCGGTGGAATTCAACTCTGCACATGTTGCAGCGACTGAGGCAGCACCGACAAGCCCTGGTGTAATACGTTCTGACTTATAGCCTGGGCCAACGAGATCCAGAGGTGGGGCAAATCACGCTGGAGGAGTGGTCTCAGATCAGGGACCTATGCACCCTTCTGCACAGTTTTGAAATGGTGACGAAGATGTTTGGTGCTGACGATGCCATTTTTAGCATGACTATTCCGGTGATTTACATGCTGGAGCACATGTTAAACAGAATTCGGAGTCAGGTGGTGGCACAAGAGGAGGTGGAGGAAATAGAGGAGGAGGAGTTGTATGCGGAAGGGCTAACATCTGCAAGGTCCAGACGGTCGGCAGCACCAAGGCGGCAGGCATGTGAGGGTGGGGTAGATGGTTTTACCAGGGCGCATGGTAGCAGCCAAACTAGTGAGGAAGGTGCAGGAGCCCAGGAAGAAGTGGAGGACGAACTGATGGAAGACTCATCAGATGAGGGAGACCTTGATCACTTTTCTGTTGTGCGAGGTTGGGGGGAGAGGACAGAGGAAGGAAGCATGATTGTTACCTCGCCACCAACACAACAGGGACTTGGTGCTCCTGGATGCGCAACACACATGAGTGCCTTCTTGCTGCACTACCTGCAACATGACCCTCGAATTGTGAGAATTAGAAATAATCCTGACTACTGGGTTGCCACACTGTTAGATCCCCGGTACAAAAGTAAATTTGCAGAAATTATCCCTGCCATAGAAAGGGATGCACGCATGCAGGAGTATCAGCAGAGACTGTTGCAGAATCTTACATGTGCTTTTCCACAAAACACCAGTGGTGCACGTACTGAATCTCACAGTTCCAACTTGCCAACCGTGGGACCGTCGAGTGTTCAGCACTCAAACCGTAACAGAAACACAGTATCTGCTGGTAACATCAATTTTGCGGAATCATTTCACCACTTTTTTAGCCCATCCTTTGCAAGGCCACAGGAGACAAGAAGTCTGACACATAGTCAACGCCTAGAGACGATGGTACAGGAGTATCTCCAAGTAAACATTGAAGCCATGACTGTGTCACTGGACCCTTGCTCTTTTTGGGCTTCCAATCTGGATAAATGGCCGGAGCTAGCCACTTACGCCTTGGAGATCTTGTCATGCCCCGCAGCCAGCGTTCTGTCTGAACGTGTGTTCAGCGCTGCTGGTGGTGTGCTGACAGATAAGCGCACGCGGCTCTTCACTGATAATGTAGACAGACTCACGTTTATAAAGATGAACAAATCATGGATCCGAAACGACTTTTATACCCCTGTGTCATTCTGGGGAGAGTAAAAGCTTGATGATTGGTTAAAATCACCTCACCAACCATTTTAAGCTTTTAAATTACTAATCATGTTTATCTGTATCTTGGCTGGAAAATTATTTGGGCTTTGTAGCAGTGTGCAGTACTGATTCTATTAGGCCATCTATACTAAGCTCCACCAGATTTAAAATTACTAATCATGTTTATCTGTATCTTGGCTGGAAAATAATTTGGGCTTTGTAGCAGTGTGCAGCACTGATTCTATTAGGCCATCTATACTAAGCTCCACCAGATTTAAAAGTACTAATCATGTTTATCTGTATCTTGGCTGGAAAATAATTTGGGCTTTGTAGCAGTGTGCAGTACTGATTCTATTAGGCCATCTATACTAAGCTCCACCAGATTTAAAATTAATAATAATTTTTAGCTGCATCTAGCCCGGAAAATAATTTTGGGGCTCCGAGATGCGCAAGACACATAAGTGCCTTCTTGCTGCACTACCTGCAACATGACCCTCAGATTGTCAGAATTCGAAGTAATCCTGACTACTGGGTTGCCACACTCTTAGATCCCCCACACTCTTCGATCAACCTTTTCATTTTAATAAAGACCAAAAAAATGGTCATTTTTTAAATTATAAGCATTAGCAGGTTATTAGAAACTGAAATCAAACAGTTTTCAACTCAAAACTTTATTCTAGGTGATGTTACATTTGCACATAGGACCCCTTGTTCGAAAGGAGCTTCTGAACTCTCTCGTCCATTGAATTTGTCAGGTTTTGGATGGTTTCTGCTTCAATTGTTTTGCATGAGGACAGAATACCCTCCCAGAGCTGTTGCTTAGATGTGAACTGCCTCCCGCCATCATAGACACTCCTTTTGATGATGCTCCAGAGGTTCTGAATGGGGTAGAGGTCAAGGGAGCATGGGGGTCACACCATAGGTTTGTCCCCTTTTATGCCCATATCAGCCAGAGATGCAGATGTGTTATGTGCAGCATGAAACGGTGCATTATCATGCATGAAATGATCTTGCTGTGGAATACACGGTTCTTTTTCTTGAACCATGGCAGGAAGTGCTGTTTGAGAAACTCCACATACATTATGGAGTTCATCTTTACCCCTTCAGGGATCCTAAAGGGGCCGACAATCTCTCTCCCCATGATTCCAGCCCAAAACATTACTCCACCTCCTCCTTGTTGGCTCTGTAGCCGTGTTTGCGTGGGGTGTCCATCAACCAGCCATCCTCCACTCCATCCATCTGGACCATCAAGCGTTGCACGGCACTCATCCGTGAACAAAACAGTTTTGAAATCAGTCTTCATGTAATGTTTGGCCCACTGGAGCCGTTTCTGCTTGTGTGAAGTGGATAGAGGAGGTCGACAGGATGGCGTATGCACAGCTGCAAACCTCTGAAGGACCCTGCATCTTGTTGTTCGGGGGACGTTGGAGGCACCAGCTGCTTCAAAAACTTGTCTGCTGCTATGACAAGGCTTTTTTGCCGCTGCTCTTTTAACCTGACGTAATTGCCTGTAGGAAAGAGTCCTCAATTTGCCCTTATCAGCACGCACACGTGTGTACTGTGAATCAGCTACATACTTCTTGATTGCCAAGACACTTCATCCTGATCATCGCACAATGTTGATTGTAGTCATGCCTTGACCTAAACACTCCACAATTTGTTGCTTCTCAGCAGCCGACACATCCTTTTTCTTTCCCATTTTGGCAGAAAATGTAGGCTGCTTAGTAATGTGGGACAGCCTTCTTAAGTAGACTTGCCTTTCATTGGACACACCTGCCAAACTAATTAGCACAGGTGTCTGCAATTGCTTACAGTGATATAAAGATCCCTGACACACATCACCATCAATGAGTTTAACTGACAAACAAACAAATCCTTCCCTTATCACTCCTAAACACTTTTTGCATAATAATTTGGAACACAGTGTACATGTGCTTTTCCACAAAACACCAGTGGTTCACGTAGTGAATCTTACAGTTCTAACTTGCCAACCGTGGTCTGTATGGAGTTGTTCAATAAAGGGCCCAAAATTAAGATAACATAGATGGGAGAGGTCTCTATGAATAGGAATTCCTAAGTATTTGATACCCTGTGAGGGCCAGGCAAAGGGAAAGTTGGACTGGATGGAATCCTGTATGGATTTGGGGAGGGAGACATCGAGGGCCTCAGACTTCGCTGCATTGATTTTAAAATTTGACCATGTAACAAAGTGATCTATTTCAGCCATAACAGCAGGGATGGATATATGTGATTGAGTGATATATACTAGGACATCATCAGCAAATAGAGAGCACTTGTACTCGGTGCCTCCCACCTCAATCCACCTAATATTGGGGTTATGGCGAATTGATGAGAGCAGGTGCTCCGTCACTAGGATGTATAAGAGAGGGGACAGAGGACATCCCTGCCTTGTCCCATTGGTGATTATGAAAGGTGATGAAAATGTTCTGACGCGCCCTCTGGGCCTTGGGACACCCGGAGCCGGACCCTTTTTGGTGGATGCTGGTGGTTGTAGTCTCCATGGCGGCGACCCGGTTCCGTGGCTCAGGGCGGTCAAACCAGTGGCGGAACTATTTATGTGGTTTTGATGTTTAAATGTCCGACTACGCCACCCGTGGTTTGCGGTCAGAGTGAACCGCCGGTGCAGGGCAGACCGCTGAGGCTGGTGTTGTGGGTGCAGCAGAGCGTAGCATAACTCCCCACGGGAGGAGTATAGCCTCAG
Source organism: Phyllobates terribilis (assembly GCF_046119375.1). Lineage (NCBI taxonomy): Eukaryota > Metazoa > Chordata > Amphibia > Anura > Dendrobatidae > Phyllobates > Phyllobates terribilis. The sequence continues at coordinate 62,052 of NW_027365326.1, read as the reverse complement.
GGCAGTGTATGCGGAGGATGGGGGTGATGGTGCAGGGCAGCAGCAGTAACGACACGGAGTCAGTGATGCAGTCCAGGGCCTTTACTCACAGTTCTTATTATCCAGACTACGTCTGCAGGTAACGGCTGCCCACGTCATACTGTGCTCACCAGGTGAGGGGCTCAGACAACTCCCAGATAACTTTGGAGCGCTTCACAGGACCCCCTTTGTGTGTCCTTTGTCTGGCCTTAATTACCAACCCTTCTGTCCGGCTGCCTCGGGCCTCCTCTTGGTAAACTTGGCGCCAGTTTCCCTGACCCTATGTGGTGCCTTCCTAGCGGGTGTAGCGAGGGGCTGCGCCACATAAAATGTCACAGCCTCCGGTTTCTAGCTGAGGGTCGTTTCCCGCCTCCACTAGTTTCGGGGACCGGTCTCCCCCTTTGGCCTGACCCCTCCACGCAGGTGGATTCGGGCGTGCGGTGGCGACTCGCCCGTCCACACCCCTGGGATCCCTTCGTTCCTCGTTCCTGGAGCCTTCTCCGCTCCTCTTCCTTCCTTCTCCCTCTTCCAGGCCTGGGCCTCTGTTACTAGGCCCGCCTCTGGAGCAGAGCTCATGCAGAGCCCCTGCTCCCTGTCACTTCTGCTCAGACTTCTCTGCACTGAACTAAGATGGTGCCCACCTTTTATACTCCCTTCTCAATGCACCCAGGAACTGCTTCCTCCCTGCTCCTGCACTACAGGGTTCCCCTTCCTCAGTGTTCCCTCCCCCCACTCCAGCCAGGGACAGGGACTGTCGTGCCCATCTCAGGGGCATATTGGTCGCCCTGCCCCACGGCAATGTGGTGTAATGCATGCAGGTGTCGGGTCCTGATCCACACTCCATCCTTACCTGAGAGTGAGATATCACACCTCTGGGTGAGGTGCAATACCTCTGTAGCAACCGAGTCCTCAGGGTGCTACAGTTCCATTTATCTTCAGCCTAGGTGACGTATTGCGATACAGGGCCGTGATTTTGGCTATAAAAGGGTCCCCTAGACCTCTACCCCAAACTTTTTAAGAGAATAATATATGGCGTGCCAGGAGACTCTATGGAATGCTTTCTCAGCATCCAACGAGAGTATCTAATTACAAACTTTTAACTGCATCTAGCCCAGGAAATACTTTGTGCCTAGTAGCAGTGTCTGCTAGTCAGCGGATTATCCCGGCTGTTAAGCAAGCTACACCACCTGTAGTTTGGACACTTAATTTTTTCAAAGGAAATGCTTCGGGACCATGGGATAGTCAGTGAAGAGCATCAGGAGGCACCCCAAGGCATAGGGGCTGGGACTGGCAGTAGGATGCCTTGCGGTGGACAGCCGAGCTCGATCCTTATAAAAGCTTTTTAACTGCAGCAGCTTTAGTGGACACTACTGGAGCTGGAATTACGCGGCTGCTGGCATGAGACTTGCCCTCCAATAGATCCTTGTAAATGGATTTAAAGTGTATTCATTCAAATTAGAGAGACAATTTAAATTAAAAAGCTTAGAGCTGCCTCCACCACAGGGGGGCTCGCTCGACCCACCAGTGGACAGGCACCAGTATTGGGAGAGGGGGGCTGGCCGTCAGGGTTCACCGCGGCTCTGGCACAAACCCGGCGACACGGAGGTGGCACGGGCAGGAGCGGACTGGCCGTGTCGGCTTCTCACTTTTTGGATTTTAGAAGGGCATGACATGCCTATATCTGTGTCTCCCCCTCCTTTTACTCCTCCACCTCTTTTCTTTTCGCATGACTATATGTACTTGTCACTTTTCCATGTGTTAGTTATGTCTTCTGAGCAGTTTGTCAGCTTTTGGACACCTTTGAAGGTGTTTTCTATGTGTTTCTATGTGTTTTTGTTTGCCTGCCATTGGTTTTAACGGTGTTCGAAGGTGTTCGACGAACAGTTCGGCGAACACACGGGTGTTCGACGAACCGAACCGAACTCGAACACTACGGGGGTGGCTCAACACTACTCTCTACCTCAAAGACGTCTTCAGCGGAAACCGGAGCAGAGGAAGCACCTGGATTGTTGGAAAAAGAGTTAAAGACAACGGGTTTGAGGAGAGATACGTGGAAGGAGTTGGGAATCCATAGGGTGGCCGGGAGTTTAATTTGTAGGCCACTGGATTAATTTGCTTGAGGATTTCGAAAGGGCCGATGAAGCGAGGACCTAACTTGTAGGAGGGTATCTTGAGCCGCACATGTTTGGAGGAGAGCCAAACTTTGTCTCCCGGACGGAATTGAGGCGGATCCAGACGTCTCTTATCAGCATATCTCTTCATCCGCTTGGAGGACAGAAGAAGTGCGGACCTAGTACTCTCCCAAATGGTAGAAAACTCGCTGACAAGAGACTCTGCTTCAGGATTGTCCACAGAAGCAGAGACGGGAAACGGAATCCGGGGGTGTTGGCCATAGACAATAAAGAACGGGGATTTGGAAGAGGAATCGCTCTCGTGGTTATTATAAGAGAATTCCTCCCAAGGAAGGAGGTCCACCCAATCAGAATGGTGGGCATTAACAAAGTGCCGGAGGTAGCTGGTAAGGATCTGATTGATCCGCTCCACTTGACCATTGGACTGAGGGTGGTAAGCGGAGGAGAAGTCCAGGGTGACGTCCAGTAGTTTACATGTGGCTCTCCAGAAGCGTGAGGTGAACTGAACCCCTCGATCCGACACGATGTGGAGGGGTAGGCCATGGAGACGGAAGATATGGCGGATAAAGTCCTTAGCCAGCTCAGGTGCAGACGGGAGACCAGGCAGGGAATGAAATGAGCCATTTTAGAAAAGCGGTCCGCGACCACCCAAATGACAGTACACCCGGCGGAAACAGGGAGATCGGTAATGAAGTCCTTGGCGATGTGTCGCCAAGGGGCAACAGGTACGGGAAGCGGCAGGAGATGGCCGGCTGGTAAGTGTCTGGGAACTTTGTTGCGGCCACAAGATGAACAGGCAGAGACGAAGTCTACCACATCCTTACGCAGGGTAGACCACCAGGAATGCCGAGAAATGAGCAGAAAAGTCTTCTTTTGGTCGGCATGGCCAGCTAGTTTAGAAGAATGACCCCAGCGAAGAACCCTCTCACGGTCAGGAACCGCCACGAATGTCTTGCCGGGTGGAAGACGAGTCAAATCCAAGGGGACCACATTCACCACCTTGGAGGGGTCGATAATGTGCATAGGCTCCTCCTCTTGGTCGGAGGACAGGAAGGATTGAGACAAGGCATCAGCTTTGACATTCTTGTCCGCCGGGCGGAAATGAAGGATGAAATCGAAGCGGGCAAAAAACAAAGACCACCGGGCCTGACTTGGATTAAGTCTCTGGGCATTTGGGAGATATGCCAGATTTTTGTGATCCGTGTAGATGATCACCGGGTATAGAGCCCCTTCAAGCAGATAGCGCCACTCCTCCAGCGCCAATTTGACGGCCAGCAGTTCTCGGTCTCCTATGGAATAATTGCGCTCAGAGGAGGAAAAGATTTTGGAGAAAAAGCCGCAGGTTACCATTCTCACGGATGAAGACTTTTGGGTGAGCACCGCTCCGGCTCCAGAGGAGGAAGCATCAACCTCCAGGTAGAACTGTTTGTTGCAGTCTGGACGGTGCAGCACAGGGGCAGAGGAGAAGGCTTGCTTCAGGAAAAGGAAGCTTCGGGCAGACAGACGAGGCAGGTAACTGGCAGGTAACTGGTGGGCGCTCCCAGGTGAGCGGGGTGACGGACACAGCAGGTAACAGGCGGGTGCTCCCAGGTGAGCGGGCAGACAGACGAGGCAGGTAACAGGCAGGTAACTGGTGGACTCTCCCAGGTGAGCGGTCTGACAGACAGGGCAGGCGGATGCTCCCAGGTGAGCGGACAGATAGCCAAGGCAGGTAACAGGCAGGTAACAGGTGAGCGCTCCAGGTGAGCAGGCTGGCAGGCTCGGCAGGTAATGGGCAGATAACAGGCTGGCAGGCAGGACGAGAAGTCAGGCTAGCAGCTTGACCTGAGGGCTGAAGCACAGATCAGACACAGTGCAAAATACTTTGCTCGGGCACCTCCATTTTGGAGGAGGTGCCTTATATATGGGAGGTCCTCCTGCAATTGGCCGGGGACTCCTTAGGACTGCAGCAGCGTGGAGAGAAGCGCTGGAGGACGCCGCGCCAGGAGCGGGGAGGTTAGAGGGACCGCTTCTCTGCCTAGCAAGGGGCAGAGACGCCGATGCTACAGTTGCGTTTTTGAAATCCACAACGTATCAGTTTTTCTTCTTGTAAAAATGTTTTATATTTGCAGATTTTCCCTATAGATTTGAATGAGTTGAGCAAAATCCAGATGTAAAAACCATGTGTTTTTAGTGCGTTTCCGCAATGGAAATTCACAAAAAATGCATATAATTCGCACATGACTTTATCAATAAAGTTCTATGAAATCCAAGTAACAGGAAGTATCCAAAACAAAGCGGTTTTATTTATAACATGACGTACCAAAAAGAGAAAAAATGTGACGTATGTAAAAAAAACCCTCAAAAACGTAAGTAGCCTAATTTAACTAAATGGTGTAGAAATGCTGCAAAGCATCTGCAACCTCAAAAATGAACCAAATACTCATTGTGGGAACTTAGCCTAATACTTCATTGTAATCCGGTCTGTGATGATAATAAGACTGCTGAAAAGTTTCTGTAACAACCTGGAAGTAACAGTCTGATATTAGACCTAGTGGCCAATGTGAAAATTACTAAATTTCAGATTTTTTTATGTAGCTAGTTATATGAAAATATATATATATAGTCAGTTTTTTTAAAATATGTGTAACATAAAAACCTGATTTATACAATCGAATTTGTCTGATGGCAAATTACTATTAAGTGTAAACCAGTCATATTTTCTATTTCCAGGCAATTTCTGGTCGTTTACAGTGTGTGTTGTTAAAAGAGACTCCATGTTTCCAAATTAGAAACTATGTAAAAGCTGCAACTGATATATTTTAAAATTTGGCTCAAAAGTAAAAAATTTGCAAAACTTCTCCAAGTGGTTTTGAATGCATTTCAGTCATACTAGTTATTCTGTATTATTTTTCCTTTTAATATTCCAAATAAGGTAAGGCATTAGGAAGAACAACGCCAGTACCCATCCCATATGAAAAGATGGCTGGGGACCCCACTGCTGTTGTGGTATGTGGCCTCCCAAATGATATAGTCATTAAAAATCCATCAACATATGACCTTCACACTATCAAGCAAATCTTGGAAAACAAGTCGAGCATATATTTTACCATAAAAGGTGAGTATTTGATTACTTGCTGCTATGATAGAGCACCCATGTCCAGGGGGTGTCACCTCACCAGAGCAGTCCGGCCTCAGATGCTGTAATGAAGACCCCTGGGCACGATTAACGTCCTCCTCACTGCACTGCAGAGATGACAGGACCAGTAAGGAGGACGTCAATCATGCCCACAGGAAGGCTGAGGTAAGACTCTTCTGGGTAAATCAAACCCCCCAGGACTAGCACTAGTCCAAGTTAATTAGCATCGTCCAGGACAGCAATAGCCATATATTAACTATTGTCTGTGTCTTCAAGGATTTGACATGGGTGCAGGATTGGAGCACTAAATGAAAATGGGTCTGTTTGGGGGACTTGAAAGGGTATCTTTAAATCAGTCCAAAATATACTTTAGAACAGGGATGTCAAACTCAAAAACACAGAGGGCCAAAATGTAAAACTTGGACAAAGTCGTGGGACAACCAATATACAATATAATGGGCCCCAAATAGGCCTCCATACAGAATAATGGTCCCACATAGTCCTCCATACAGAATAATGGCCCCACATAGTCCTCCAAACAGAATAATGGGCCCTGCATAGACCTCCATACAGAATAATGGGCTCCACATAGTCCTCCATACAGATTAATGATCTCCACATAGTCCTCCATACAGAATAATGGCCCCACATAGTCCTCCAAACAGAATAATGGGCCCTGCATAGTCCTCCATACAGAATAATGGGCTCCACATAGTCCTCCTACAGATTAATGGGCCTCACATAGTCCTCCATACAGAATAATGGGCCCCACATAGTCCTCCATACAGAATAATGGGCCAAACATAGTCCTCCATAGAGAATAATGGCCTCACATAGTCCTCCATACAGTATAATGGCCCCACATAGTCCTCCATACAGTATTATGGCCCCACATAGTCCTCCATACAGTATAATAGGCCCGACATAGGGGTGGTGGTTCTGGAGTCACTGGACAAATAAAACCACCTTGAGGGCCAGATTTGGAGTTTGACGTGTATGCTTTAGAACGAACCAATTAATAGAAGTGTAGCTGCATACTAGGCCACATTCACAATGCAGTGTTAAGGCCCCTATACAAATTAGATGGCTCTCAGCTGAATGATGGTTTGGCCGGCAGCCATCTCGGCCAGCTCTCTCATACATTGAGGCGCTCCTGTGTTTTCTATGAAACAACTGCCACCAGACACCACTGCCAACAGCTTATCTCAGGGAGAACAACGCAATCCTAAATCGGAAATGCCCAATCGACATGTACCCCGACCATCAGTTAGCTGGCGCACCCATACACATTAGAGTGTCCACTGAACCCGTCAATATCGGGCACCTGTGGCGGACATCCTAATGTGCATGGAAGGGCTTTAGTAGAATTTTTGATGATTTTTGCTACGTTTATCTTCTATGCTTCTTCCCCATTTAGATCCAGTATTGGTGTTAAAAACACCCACAGTTTTTAATTAACGTTACGTTAAGACTTTTTTCACAATGCATTTTCCTTCCATTAAACGCATATGAGGGAAAAGCTTCCAACGTATTCATCTAATGAAAGGCTGTCATGGATGTCGTACAGTGGCATCCATTGCCCATGGTACTCCATTGTAAAAAATGTATACTGTGCCACATGTGTTTTTTATACTGGATGCCATAGTACGCATTAGTGCCGCCTGCCGAACTGTTCAGTACCTTTGTATACTGTGGACTGGAAGTACAAGGTGGAGAAGGAGGACCAGTGCTCAGCCCATTCATTCTAGCACCTGCTGGCAATTTCAGCACCAGAATACATATATATATACATATATTCACTATGTTATTGTATGTTTTTTTAATCAGGTCCTTTCCTGATAGGTACTTACCTAGTGAAGATATTCTAACTATGAACTTTTATTTCTTTCTTTCATCCCCAGATATATTCGGTTGTGATTTTACATTACAGTAAGGACTAGTGTTGAGCGAGCATGCTCGACACTGCTCTGTACTCGCCCAAGCATCTCACTACTCGGGATACTCGGCGAGCACCGAGCATTTTCGGGTTACTCGGGCGGGAGCTCGGGTCTCCGCCCTGCATGTTTGGCGCTCTTTACAGAGCCAATGAACATGCAGGGATTGCCAGCCAGTCACTGTAGTGCCACAGCCATGTTGGTTGTGGGCATTACAGTGAATGGCTGGCCGCACAGCGTCACCTTGAGTATTTAAAACCGGGCGCCGCCATCTTGGACACAGTCGCTCTGGATCAGACAGTGTAGGGAGAGTTCTGCTGAGCTAGGGAGAGATTTATACTGCGAAATAGGTAGTGTAGGGTCTCTAAAGCCTGCAAAATCAAACAAACAGTCCTTCTGAGGACTAATATCCATCCCAGATATCAGGCTGGCAGGCTGTATAGGAGGCGCAGTGGTTATACCAACAAACACTGCATTACAGTCCTGTGTGCTGCTAGACTTAGCCCCAGGTCTCAGGGGCCAGGAAAAATCCTTTTTTTTTCATCTAAATCCTCTTTTTTTTTCCCTCAGTCAGACTGTACAAATACCCGTCTTATTAACCTTTTGTTACCCCCCCTTCCAAAAAAAAAAAAATTGAGTGTGTCTGTGAGTGTTCAGACACAAATATATCTGTTTAAAAGAGTCTGGTTTCGGGCAGATAACTAGAACTGTGGTTTTGCAGTTCCACGGTTCAAATCTCTGTATTATCCACTTTTTTGCATGTTTTTCCATAAATAAAAAACAGTTTGAGTGTCTCACTGACTGTTCAGACACAAATATATCTATTTTAAAAAGTCTGGTATACACCAGGAAATTAGAAATGTGGTTTTCCTCTTCCACGGTTCATATCTGGGTGTTATCCACCTTTTTGTCTTTTTTACATAAAAAAAAACAGTTTGAGTGTCTCACTGACTGTTCAGACACAAATATATCTATTTTAAAAATTCTGGTATACACCAGGAAATTAAAACCGTGGTTTTCCTCTTCCACGGTTCAGATCTGGGTGTTATCCACCTTTTTGCCTTTTTTCCATAAAAAAAAACAGTTTGAGTGTCTTGCTGACTGTTCAGACACAAATATATCTGTTTAAAAGATTCGGGTGTAGGCCAGAGAACTAGAACTGTGGTTTTCTTCTTCCACGGTTCAAATCTGGGTGTAATCCACCTTTTTGCCTTTTTTACATAAAAAAAACAGTTTCAGTGTCTCGCTGACTGTTCAGACACAAATATATCTGTTTAAAAGATTCTGGTGTAGGCCAGAGAACTAGAACTATGGTTTTCCTCTTCCATGGTTCTAATCTCCTTTTTATTACTGTTTTGCCATTGATAATGCGATTGTAAGCTATTTTACTTCATTTACAACGGGCAAAGTGCTTGGCAAGGGACTTGGAACTGGACGTTCTGGTGATGGTGCGTGCAGAAGACGGGGCCGTAGCCAAGGTGAAAATGTGCCACAACCAACAGCCATATCTTCTCACTCCCAGTTCTTGACCAAATTACTAGGGAAGCACACAACAACACCACTATTGCGAACTGATCAGTGTGAACAGGTTATTAATTGGATAGCAGATAATACTTCCAGTCACCTGGGCACCACCACCTCCGGTCTGTCTTCCACACGGTCAAGTCTTAGTAGCCGTGAGTCTCGACCGCATACTCCTCCTCACCCTGATGCTCCTTCCTCCCACCATGCCGAGTGTCGTCAGACAGCAACTGATCCCACAGTTGGACACTCTGAAGAGCTGTTCACTGGTCCTTTTCCATATTTGGGCCCCTCGCCTGCTCCACTTGAAGTGGTGGAAGAGGAGATCCCATGTAGCGATGGCCAAATATTTGAACAGCCACAGCCACAGGAAGGCGACGCTTGCAATTTGTCACAAGAGGTGGACTATGACGAGACACAATTGCCACGAACTGAGGAGGAGGACCGTGGTGTGGAAGTGGAAGAGGAGGAGGTGGTGGATGATCTAGTAACTGAACCAACGTGGCAGGAGGACACGCAGAGCGAGGCCAGCAGCACACAGGGAGAGGGAGACAGAGTACCCCAACAGGCATGAAGAAGCAGTGTGGTGGCCGCAGACAGAAGGCGGGCAACCGTTCCCCGTAACACCAACACGAGGGACGTTGCCAGTACAACTGGTAGGTCTTCCAGAGTCTGGAATTTTTTTTAAAGACTCTGCTGATAACCTCAAAAAGGCCATTTGTACCACCTGCCATGCCAGCATCAGCAGGGGTGACAAAACTATCAGCCTGACCACCACCAGCATGATCAGGCACATGTCAGCAAAGCACCCGACTTTGTGGGGCGAGCCCCAGGGTCCACGACCAGTGTCAGCGGGTGTCACCACAGCTTCTTCCACTGTTGTGCGTGTAAGAGAACCCCCTGTTGTATGTGCAAGGCAATCCCCTGTCCATACTGCATGTAAAGATGCCCCCTCCTCTTAGTCTTCACTTGTTATGGCAGTTTCTCAAGAAACAGCATCAACGTCCACGTCCCACCGCAGCGTTCAATTGTCCATATCCCAGACCTTTGAAGGAAAGCGCAAATTCGCAGCCAACGCCCCACAGGATACAGTCCTAAATTCGCACATTTCATGACTGCTTGCGTTGGAAATGCTGCCTTTTAGGCTGGTGGAGATGGAATCCTTCCGCAACCTTATGGCGGTGGCCGTCCCTCGGTACTCGGTCCCCAGCCAATACTATTTTGCCCAGTGTGCCATCCCCGCACTACACAAGCACGTGTCCTAAAACATCTGCCCTGCCCTCAAGAACGCAATTACTGGGAGAGTCCACCTGACAACGGACACGTGGACAAGTGCTTGTGGCCAGGGACGGTACATCTCCCTGACAGCACACTGGGTAAACATAGTGGAAGCCGGGACCCAGTCGGACCTTGGGAGGGAACACATCCTCCCTACACCGGGGATTGCGGGCCCTATGTCAGTCAGAGTTGCCCCCACAGTGTACAGCTCCTGCGCATCATCCTCCTCCTCCTCCTCATGTTCAGCCTTCATCTCAGATATCACCACATCAGTTACAAGCTGGAAGCACTGCAGTACTGCCTCAGCCAAGCGGCAACAGGCTGTGCTGAAACTCATAAGCTTAGGTGATACACCTCACACTGCTTGTGAGTGTTGGACAGCTGTGAAAAAGCAGGCAGATCTGTGGCTGAGACCGCTGAACCTACATCCAGGCATGGTCGTGTGTGACAATGTCCATAACCTTGTGGCGGCTCTGAGGCGAGATCACACACGTACCATGCCTGGCTCATGTACTTAACCTCATGGTTCAGCGGTTTCTTAAATCATACCCCACCTTGCCAGATCTGCTCGTCAAAGTACACCACCTGTCAGCTCATTTTCGGAAGTTGGCTACAGCTTCCGCCGCCCTTGCTGTGTTGCAGCAGCGTTTGCAGTTTCCGGCACACCAACTGGTGTGTGATGTCCCCACACGTTGGAACTCTACCCTCCACATGTTGCAAAGCATTTGTGAGCAGAAGAGAGCAGTTGTGGAGTACCAGCTGCAACAAGGCCGTCGATATTCAGGTCAGACTCCACACATAAGACCTCAGGAGTGGACCTGGATGTCTGATATATGTACCATCCTGACAAACTTTGAGGAGTCCACCAAGATGGTGAGTGGCGATGACGCCATGATTAGCGTCAGCATCCCACTTGTCGGTCTTTTGCAATGCTCTCTGCAGAGAATTAAAGAGGAGGCATTGCAGCCAGAGTATGATGAGATGGATCAAGAAGCCGTAGCGGGTGATTACACACAGCCCAGCCTCATCTCAGCCCAATGTGCATTGGGGGACAATGAGGGAGAGGAGGAGGAGGAACAACAGGAGCTGGTATCATGCGCTGTAGACGGTAGTACCTGTACAACTGTCATACCGTCGGTTCAGCGTGGGTGGCCTGAGGACAGGGGGGAGGAGGAGGAGGAGAGCATGGTCAGTCGTCATCTTGGTGAGGACACAGAAGTCTTGCCCGTTACCAGTCTGACACGCATGGCTGACTTTATGTTACGCTGCCTTAACCGTGACCCTCGTGTTGTCAAAATGTGACAGTCATTACTGGTTGGTGACACTTTTAGATCCCCGCTACAAGGAGATCTTTCACTCTTCTTATTCCTGAGGTGGAGAGGTCTACAAAAATGGGGCAGTACCAGAAGGCCCTTGCTGCAGAACTGTTAAAAAAATTCCCATCTGAACACGCTAGCGGCAGAGGTCACAGTTCATTGCCCAACCAAGGCGTACAAGCGAGAGAGACGCAACTTCAATCCAGCAGAGGCAGGGGAACACTGTCAACGTTCTGGGACAGTTTTCTGAGACCCGCCCAGCTTACAGGCCCTGAGGCGCGGGGTACTCTCACAAGGAGTGGAAAGTTTCAAAAGATGGTGAGGGAGTAATAATAATAATAATAATAATAGTTTATTTTTTTATAGCGCCAACATATTCCGCAGCACTTTACAAATTTTAGGGGAGACTTATACAGACAATACAGAATAAGCATATCTCATATCGAAAGGAGTGAGGGCCCTGCTCGTGAGCTTACAGTCTATGAGGAAGTGGGGGAGACACAAAAGGTAAAAAGTACATATATTGTATAATGCAGCCTTGATATACTGAATAGGATAAATAATAATACATGGACTGGTCGCCAGCCAGTATGTGTGCAGTCCTGACAGAGGCTTTTATGTGCATGGTTGGTTTGAACCCGAAGTTGAAGAAGATTTTAATATGGGGGAAAGCTGGGATGGACAGAGTGTGTTTAGGTGATACGCCAGTCTAAAGAAATGTGTTTTTAGGGTTCGCTTGAAACTGTGGGTATTGGGAATTAATCGAACTGTCCTGGGTAGTGCATTCCAGAGAATTGGCGCAGCACGCGAGAAATCTTGGAGACGGGAGTGGGAAGTTCGGATTATGGAGGATTTTAGTTTCAAGTCATTTGCAGAACGGAGGGCACGTGTAGGGTGGTAGACTGAGACAAGGGAGGAGATGTAGGGGGGTACTGAAGCATGGAGCGCTTTGTGGGTAAGCGTGATAAGTTTAAAACAAACTCTATATTGGATGGGCAACCAATGCAATGACTGGCACAGGGAAGAGGCATCTGAGTAGCGGTTGGTGAGGAATATGATCCTGGCTGCTGCGTTCAGGACGGATTGGAGAGGGGAGAGTTTAGTAAGAGGGAGACCGATTAGTAGAGCGTTGCAATAGTCAAGACGAGAATGAATAAGAGCGACAGTAAGAGTTTTTGCAGAGTCAAAGGTGAGAAAAGTCCTGATTCTTGAGATGTTTTTGAGGTGTAGATGACATGAACGAGCGAGTGATTTGATGTGAGGAGTGAAAGAAAGATCTGAATCAAAAATGACCCCAAGACAGCGGGCTTGTTGCTGGGGAGTAATGGTTGAGCCACAAACGGAGATGGCAATATCGGGCACAGGTAGATTAATGGAGGGAGGAAAGACGAGTAGTTCAGTTTTTGACAGATTCAGTTTTAGGTAGAGGGAGGACATAATGTTAGACACAGCAGAAAGACAATCACTGGTCTTTTGTAGTAATGCAGGGGTGATGTCCGGAGCAGAGGTGTATAATTGGGTGTCATCAGCATAGAGATGGTACTGAAAACCGAATCTACTGATTGTTTGTCCAATAGGAGCGGTGTATAAGGAGAAAAGAAGGGGGCCTAGGACTGATCCTTGAGGAACCCCGACAGTAAGAGGAAGTAGGGAGGAGGAGGAGCCGGCAAAAGACACAGAGAAGGAGCGGTCAGAGAGATAAGAGGAGAACCAGGAGAGAACCGTGTCCTTGAGGCCAATAGTGCGGAGCATAGTGAGGAGGAGCTGATGATCCACAGTGTCGAATGCTGCAGAGAGATCCAGGAGAATCAGCAGGGAGTAGTGACCATTAGATTTAGCTGTTAGTAGATCATTAGAGACTTTAGTGAGGGCAGTTTCAGTAGAATGTAAAGAGCGGAAACCAGATTGTAAAGGGTCAAGAAGAGAGTTGTCTGAGAGATAGCGGATTAGACGGGAGTGGACCAGGCGTTCCAGGAGTTTAGAGATAAAGGGAAGATTGGAAACAGGTCTGTAGTTGGCCGTGCAGTTCTGGTCGAGGGATGGTTTTTTAAGTAATGGTTGTATGCTGGCGTGTTTAAAAGAAGAGGGAAAGATACCAGATGAGAGGGAAAGGTTGAAAATTTTAGTTAGGTGAGAGGTGACAGCTGGAGCAAGGGACTGAAGGAGATGTGAGGGAATAGGGTCGCTGGTGCAGGTGGTAGGGCGAGAAGATGCAAGGAGCCTGATCACTTCATCTTCCGTGACTGGTTCGAAGTCAGAAAATGAGCAAGATACAATGTGGCGGGGGGGAGCATGCATAACATTTGGGGATTGGGAGAAAATTTCCTGTCGGATATGGTCAATTTTTTCTTTGAAATAGTTAGCCAGATCGTCAGCGCTGAGGTCGGTGGTCGGGGCCTGTGCTGCTTGATTGAGGAGAGAATGAAACGTGTCAAAGAGTCGTTTAGGATTATTGGAAAGTGAGATGATGAGGTTGTTAAAGTAGGTTTGTTTGGAGAGGTGAAGGGCAGAGTTATATGTTTTCAGCATAAATTTATAGTGGAGGAAATCTTCGGGCAGATTTGATTTTCTCCACAGCCGTTCAGCGCACCTGGAGTACCTCTGGAGAAGACGTGTTTGAGGCGTGTGCCAGGGTTGTCGTCGTCTATGCCGAATTGTTCTTTGTGTAGGAGGTGCGGCTTCATCCAGGGCGCATAGCATTATTTTGTTATAATGCTTCAATGCAGAGTCGGGACATGAGAGGGAGGAGATTGGGGCCAATGATGATTGCAACCTTTTTATAAATTTGTGGGTGTTAATGGCGCGTAAATTTCTATAAGTGTGGACGGTGGGAGTGTCTTGAGTAGAGTCACAGTTCTTGACAGAGAATGAAAGAAGATTATGGTCAGAGAGTGGAAGGGGAGAGTTAGTAAAGTCATGTACTGAGCAAAGCCGGGAGAAGATCAGGTCCAATGTGTTCCCGTCCTCATGTGTAGGAGAATTAGCAAGCTGTGAAAGGCCGAAGGAGGAGGTTAATGATAAAAGATGCGTGGCAGATGGGGAAAGAGGATCGCCAATTGGGATGTTAAAGTCTCCCATGATTATCGTGGGGATGTCGCAGGATAGAAAATTTGTAAGCCAGGCAGCAAAGTGATCCAGGAATTGACGGGGGGGACCTGGGGGGCGATAGACAACCGCCATTCGCAGGGAGAAGGGCCGGTAGAGTCTGACTGTGTGGGCCTCAAAGGACGGGAAGATAAGGGAGGGTACAGGGGGGATAACCTGAAAAGTACATTTTGTTGAAAGAAGCAGACCAACACCTCCACCTGATCTGCTGTCAGGTCGCGGGGTATGAGAGAAATGTAGGCCACCATAGGAGAGAGCTGCAGCGGCGGTGGTGTCCGACTGCTGGATCCAGGTTTCAGTGAGAGCCAGAAGGTTGAGAGAATTAGAGAGGAAAAAGTCATGGATGTAAGAGAGTTTATTACAAGCTGAGCGTGCATTCCAAAGGGCACAGTTGAATGAGACAGAAGATATGCAGGGAATATTAATGAGATTAGCAGGGTTTCTGAATGTAACAGGGAAAGAGTTAGTGTTATTATTACTGGAGGGTCCTGGGTTGGGAGAAATATCACCTGCGACTAATAGAAGGAAGATACAGAGAGTGAGCAGATGATTGAGTGATTTGTGAGAGCGTTTCCTGCGTTGTATGGTGGGAATGAATGGATCTGCGTGGTATAACATTGTGAAGAGAGCATGACAACTGTACATAGGAGAAGAGAGGAGTGAGGGGTTAATATGGATGAAGTGTGCCGCATTTGTGGGAGAACGGTGAATGTGGATGATTGTAGCAACCAGAAAATAAATGGCACAGATACAAATGGTGAATACTGTTTGCCAAAAAGATGACCTGGAAGCAAGTTTGTTGGTTTGTCTTGCATGTCTTACCTGTCTCCTGCCCTGTCCAACTGCCATTTTCTAACTGCCAGGGCACTTTGCTAAATTATGGCACTTCGATAAAGTATGCATAAATACTATATGCATAAATGCCCCCGCATAAATGCTGCCCATTAACTAAGTCTCAATATATAGGGACGTATCTGCTTAGATCTGCACAGATTTAACTCATTAACAATCAATCACTAGCTTAAAAGACAACAGGAGACCATAAAGTGCAGGGGAAAAAAAAAAAAAACAGACTAGTTAACTCGGCATGGATCATAAACTCTTAAAGTAAGTGTGATGACCTTTAAGTATCATGGAATAAAAAAGCTAGAGCAGTGAAAAATATATACCAGAAATTGATAGGCTGCAGAGCATTGCATGGAGATACAAGGCAGTTTTCAGGACAGATCACACAAGCAGTGAAAAATATATACCAGAAATTGATAGGCTGCAGAGCATTGCATGGAGATACAAGGCAGTTTTCAGGACAGATCACACAAGCAGTGAAAAATATATACCAGAAATTGATAGGCTGCAGAGCATTGCATGGAGATACAAGGCAGTTTTCAGGACAGATCACACAAGCAGTGAAAAATATATACCAGAAATTGATAGGCTGCAGAGCATTGCATGGAGATACAAGGCAGTTTTCAGGACAGATCACACAAGCAGTGAAAAATATATACCTGTAAGAAGAGAAGAAAGATGAATATTAGCAATGCCATTTTCTAACTGCCAGGGCACTTTGCTAAATTATGGCACTTCGATAAAGTATGCATAAATGCTATATGCATAAATGTACCTTGCCGACCATACCAGCGTCCTCCGTGATTCCTCTGTGCCTTTTAATTATTGGGTATCCAAGCTGGACTCTTGGAATGAACTCACTCTGTACGCTTTGGAGGTCCTGGCCTGCCCTGCCACTAGCGTGTTATCGGAGTGTGTTTTTAGTGCCACTGGGGGAATTATAACTGATCAGCGCACTCGCCTGTCAACTGACAATGCTAACAAGCTGACCCTTATCAAAATGAACAAGGGCTGGATTGGGCCAGACTTCTCATCACCACTAAATGACAGCAGAGTAACATAAAGTCAAATCCACTGTGTTATTTCGGGAGGTGTATTCCCATGCACCGCTTCACACCCACACATGGGTATACGCTTCCTCATTTCGGCTGTTTTTTGCTCTTCTCCTTATCCTTAGCCTCCACCACCACTATACCACCAGGGTGACCGTGGTCCGTGTTGCCAGCATTGCAAGTTCCTCCGTCCTAATTTTTGGCAGCTTTTGCTTGAAAGGCATAGGCAAAGACTATGGGAGACCCACTCCCCAATAATGAGAATAATGTTTTTAATATGCTGTACTACATGGCTCTTGTAAGGGGCATTGCAAGTTCCTCCGTCCTAATTTTTGGCAGCTTTTGCTTGAAAGGCATAGGCAAAGACTATGGGAGACCCACTCCCCAATAATGGGAATAATGTTTTTAATATGCTGTACTGCATGGCTCTTGTAAGGGGCATTGCAAGTTCCTCCGTCCTAATTTTTGGCAGCTTTTGCTTGGAAGGCATAGACAAAGACTATGGGAGACCCACTCCCCAATAATGGGAATAGTGTTTTTAATATGCTGTAGTGATGAGCGAGCATGCTCGCCACTGCTCGGTACTCGCCCGAGCATCTCAGTACTCGAGATGCTCGGAGCTCGCCGACTACTTTCGAGATCCTCGGGCGGGAGCTTGGGTCCCCGTCCTGCATGTTTGGCGCTATTTAGGGCACCAATCATGCAGGGATTGTCTGCCACTCACTATATTGTCACAGCCATGGTGGTTGTGGCATTACAGTGATTGCCCAAATTGATGGGAACAGTGCTCACAGTTAAACATGAAAAGCCGGCAATTCAGCAGCGGCATACACCGGTACCCGACAACTTAGAACAGAAAGAATAGAGCATCACACATAGATTAGATAGATAGAAACATGTCAATCACATATATAATAAGTACAGTGACAGTGTTGGTTACTGTACTTGTCATTTAGTGTTAAAATAAAGGATTTATTAAAAAAAAAAATTGGCGTGGGGCTCCCCATAATTTTAGTCTTAGCGGAGGTTAAGCAGACAGCTGGGGCAGATCTTTGAAGCCTGGGAAGGGGGTAATACCCATGGAGCTTCCCCGGCTACTAATTTCAGCCCCCAGCTGAATACATAGCCTTTACTAGCTGTAGCGCCGGCGTCCCTGCCCTCTGCTAGGCAGGGACGCTGTTCCCCTCACCTCTCTGCTCCGTGCCCGGCGTCCTCCTCCCGCTCTGCTGGCAGCGCGCGCTCCTTCCCGGCCACTGTGCTTAGGGCGCGCGCTCTCCCTCCCTCTTAAAGGGGCCGTGCGCGCCGTCCTAAGGAGTCCCCGGCCAATGGCCGGAGGACTTCACCATATATAAGGCACCTCCTCCAAAATGGAGGTGCCCGAGCAATGTTGTTGCACTGTTCACTACTCTGCTTCAGCCCTCAGGTCCCGTTGCCAGTTACCTGCCAGATACCTGCCAGATTCCTGCCAGCTTGCTGTCTTATTCCTGCCTGATATTCTGCTACCTGCCTGCTAGCCTGAGGTCCGACGGTCTGCCTTACAACTCCTGTCAGTCTGTCTAAGGACCAGCTTGCCCGCTCACCTGGGAGCGCACATCAACTACCTGCCTGCTTGCCTGAGGTCCGACGGTCTGCCTTCCAACTCTTGTCAGTCTGTCTATGGACCAGCTTGCCCGCTCACCTGGAAGCGCACATCTGCTACCTGCCTGCTAGCCTACCTGGAGGCTCCGCCGTCACGTGCTGTGACCACCTGCCTGTCCAGTGACTCCTGCCCGCTCACCTGGGAGCGCTCATCTGCTGCCTGTCTGCTAGCCTACCTGGAGGCTCTGCCATCACGTGCTGTGACCACCCGCCTGTCCAGAGACTTCTGCCCGCTCACCTGGGAGCGCTCATCTGCCGCCAGTCTGTTGGTCTTCCTGGAGGCTCCGCCGTCACATGCTGTGACCACCCGTTTATCCAGAGACTCTCGCCTGCTCACCTGGGAGCTCACGTCTACCATCAGTCGCCACAGGTCGTACCAACCCTTTACCCAGAGACTGCCCCGGTCACTTGCCGTGACCATCTGCCCGTTCACCCAGAGACTGCCCCGGTCACTTGCCGTGACCATCTGCCCGTTCATCCAGAGACTGCCCCGGTCACTTGCCGTGACCTCCTGCCCGTTCTTCTAGAGACTGTCCCAGTCACCTGCTGTGACTGCCTGCCTGGTCGCCACCCGCTCCCTTACAAGGACCGCCCCCTTGTATAGTAGCTCAGAGGTTCCGCCTCCCAGACCCGTTACAGTTTGCTCGGGCCATGGAACCCGGTGGCACCCAAGCTCCCTCGCTCTCGGACCTGTGTCATGAACTGTCCCGTCAGAGGTCCCAACAGGAGTCCATCCTGGGTCACCTGCGGAATGTCAATTCTCGCCTGGACACTCTGACTGCTCCGCCAGCAACCTCCGCCAGTGCCATGACTCGCAATCCGGCAGCTCCGCTGCCCACTAATACCATGGTATCCTACCCCGGACCCCGGCTTTCTGCACCTCCTCGCTTCGGGGGCGACTCCGCCCAGGCTCGGGGCTTCATAAATCAGTGCACCCTGCACTTTGAGCTCCTGTCCCACCAGTTTAACTCCGACCGGGCCAAAATTGCCTTCATCATGTCCCATCTCACCGGGGAGGCCCTGGCCTGGCTAAATCCTCTATGGGAGAGAGGAGACCCCCTGGTGTCCGACTTGCCTGCCTTTCTCACGGCTTTCCGGAAAGTCTTCGACGAACCCGGACGGAAGACCTCATCCGCATCATCACTGCTACGCCTCCGTCAGGGAAGTCTCACCGTGGGCCAATATGCCATACGGTTCCGTACCCTTGCCTCGGAGCTGGCCTGGGATAACGACGCTCTGGTATCCGTCTTCTGGGAGGGTCTGTCCGGCCGTATTAAAGATGAACTTGCCGGTCGGGACATTCCTACCACTCTCGATGACCTAATAACTCTTGCCACCCGGATTGACCTACGGTTCCAGGAGCGTGCCAAAGAGGTCACCCGTGAGAGGAGGTTTCCACGTCTAGCTCCTACTTTTCAGAAATCCGTCTCTCCCCAGGTACACTCTCCTGAGCCTATGCAGGTCGACCAGACCAAGATGGTCAAAACCCGTCAGGACTTACGCCGTGCCGAGGGGAGCTGCTTCTACTGTGGCAGTAAGGAGCACCGGATCCGTGCCTGCCCGGAGAGGTCGGGAAACGCCTGTGTCTAGGTTCGCTCAGAGAGGTCGACCTAGACAAGAATAAATCCTCTCCATCTCTGCTGCTGTCAGTCTCAATCGTCTGCGGGGTGAACCGTTATTTCGAACTAGCCCAACTTGACTCTGGAGCAGCCGGGAATCTTATTTCACAGTCCCTGGTAGAGAAATACCGCATCCCCACCAAACCTCTGGCTGTACCCTTGTCTGTTGCTGCCGTGGATGGGGGTCTCTTACCACGCCCCATCCAACTCATCACCGAATCCATTACTCTGCAGGTGGGAATGCTGCATTCTGAGAGTATCTCCTTTCATGTTCTGCCTGGACTCTCTCACGCCCTCTTGCTAGGTCTACCTTGGCTCCAGAGACATGCACCCGTGCTTGACTGGCAGACCGGAGAAGTCCTTCGCTGGGGACAGGACTGCCATAACACCTGTCTGGTTCCCGTCCACCCCGTCCGTCCTTCTCCTACCCCAGCTAATCTACCTGGACTTCCGATTCCTTATTGGTCTTATGCTGATGTCTTTAATAAAAAGGAGGCAGAGACACTACCCCCTCATAGACCATACGACTGCCCTATCGACCTGTTACCCGGTACTACTCCACCCCGTGGGCGTATTTATCCATTATCCGCTGCTGAGACCCGGTCGATGTCCGAATATATTGAGGAGAATCTGGCCAGGGGATTCATCCGGAAATCTACCTCCCCGACGGGAGCAGGCTTCTTTTTCGTCAAAAAGAAGGACGGCTCTCTCCGTCCCTGTATAGACTATAGAGGCCTTAACCAGATCACGGTGAAGAATAAGTACCCCCTTCCGCTCATTCCGGAGTTATTTGATCGTCTGAGGGGGGCTAGAATCTTCACCAAACTGGACCTCCGTGGGGCGTACAACCTGGTTCGTATCCGTCAGGGGGATGAATGGAAGACGGCATTCAACACCCGGGACGGCCACTATGAATATCTGGTAATGCCCTTTGGTCTCTGTAACGCTCCTGCCGTCTTTCAAGAGTTGGTCAATGACATCTTCCGGGACCTTCTCTACTCCTGCGTAGTGGTGTACCTGGACGACATCTTGGTCTTCTCTCCGGATCTCCAGACTCACCGGAGGGACGTTCGTCAGGTCCTGCTCAGGCTCAGGCAGAATCACCTCTTCGCTAAATACGAGAAGTGCCTCTTTGAGCAGACCTCGCTTCCGTTTTTGGGCTACATTATTTCTCAGACCGGCCTACGAATGGATCCAGAGAAACTGTCTGCCATCGAGAAATGGCCTCGACCGGAGGGGTTGAAGGCCATTCAGCGGTTCCTGGGCTTCGCCAACTACTACCGTCTCTTCATACCGCACTTCTCTTCCCGGACTGCCCCAATTTCCGCGCTCACCCGTAAGGGTACTAATCCCAAAGAGTGGCCGCCCGAAGCAGAGGAGGCCTTTCTTTCCTTAAAACAGGCCTTCTCTTCCGCCCCGGTGCTGCATCGCCCGGACGGCAACAAGCAGTTCTTCCTGGAAGTTGACGCCTCTTCCTCTGGAGCCGGAGCGGTACTTACTCAAAAATCATCTTCCGGGAGGATGGTAACTTGCGGCTTCTTCTCTAAACTCTTCTCCTCCTCAGAGCGCAATTATTCCATAGGAGACCGAGAGTTATTGGCCATCAAACTGGCATTGGAGGAGTGGCGTTACCTGCTCGAGGGGGCTCTTCACCTGGTAATAATTTACACTGACCACAAGAACTTGGCTTACCTCCAGCATGCCCAGAGACTTAACCCGCGCCAAGCCCGGTGGTCCTTGTTTTTTGCTCGCTTTGATTTTGTTCTTCATTTTCGCCCGGCTGACAAAAACGTCAAGGCGGACGCCTTGTCTCGATCCTTTCTGGTGTCTGATCTCGAGGAAGATCCGAAACACATCATCGATCCCGCCAGAGTAATGCAGGTGGCTCCCGTGAGTCTAAATCGTCTCCCTCCCGGAAAGACGTTCGTATCAGTACCTGATCGGGAGAAGATCCTTCACTGGGGTCACTCGTCTAAACTGGCTGGCCACGCCGGTCAGAAAAAGACCCTCCAGCTTATTACCCGGCACTACTGGTGGCCTACCCTGCACAAGGACGTAATAGACTTTGTTTCTGCCTGTGTGTCCTGCGCCCGCAACAAGGTTCTGAGACATCTGCCAGCCGGTCGCCTCCTTCCGCTTTCTGTACCTGCTGCCCCCTGGCAGCATATAGCAATGGACTTTATAACTGACCTCCCAGTCTCTGCCGGTTGTACGGTCATTTGGGTGGTCGCTGACCGCTTCTCCAAGATGGCTCATTTCGTTCCCCTGCCAGGCCTCCCGTCTGCACCCGAGCTAGCTAAAGACTTTATTCGTCACATCTTTCGTCTTCATGGCCTGCCCCTCCACATCGTGTCGGATCGTGGGGTACAGTTCACCTCACGCTTCTGGAGAGCCACTTGTAAACTGCTAGACGTCACCCTGGACTTCTCTTCCGCTTACCACCCACAGTCCAATGGTCAAGTGGAGCGGATCAATCAGAACCTGACCAGTTACCTCCGGCACTTCGTTAATGCCCATCATTCAGACTGGGTGGATCTCCTACCATGGGCCGAGTTCTCTTATAACAATCACGAGAGCGAATCCTCCTCCAAATCCCCGTTTTTTGTAGTCTTCGGTCAGCATCCTCGGATTCCTTTTCCTGTCTCCACCTCTGTGGACAACCCAGCTGCGGAATCTCTCGTTAGCAAATTTTCCTCCATTTGGGAGAGTACCCGATCCGCACTCCTTCAGTCGTCCGAACGGATGAAAAGACATGCTGACAAAAAACGCCTGGATCCTCCACAATTTCGTCCTGGAGATAAAGTCTGGCTCTCATCTAAATATGTCCGACTCAAGATACCTTCTTACAAGTTAGGGTCTCGGTTCATCGGTCCTCTGGAGGTCATCAGTCAGATCAACCCGGTGGCCTATAAATTGAAACTCCCGGCCAACTTACGGATCCCTAACTCCTTCCATGTATCTCTCCTCAAACCTGTGGTACTTAACTATTTTTCCAAGTCTACAGGTACGCCTCCTGCTCCGGTTTCTGCTGAGGACGAGTTTGAGGTAGAGAACATTCTTGCCACCAAAAGGGTAAGAGGAAAGACCTTTTTTCTAGTAGATTGGAAGGGGTTTGGTCCTGAGGAGAGAACGTGGGAGCCCCGGGAGAACATCCATGCCCCGCTCATCCTTGCTAAATTTCTGTCTGGCCTAAAAAAGGGGGGGCCTAAAGGGGGGGGGGTACTGTAGCGCCGGCGTCCCTGCCCTCTGCTAGGCAGGGACGCTGTTCCCCTCACCTCTCTGCTCCGTGCCCGGCGTCCTCCTCCCGCTCTGCTGGCAGCGCGCGCTCCTTCCCGGCCACTGTGCTTAGTGCGCGCGCGCTCTTCCTCCCTCTTAAAGGGGCCGCGCGCGCCGTCCTAAGGAGTCCCCGGCCAATGGCCGGAGAACTTCACCATATATAAGGCACCTCCTCCAAAATGGAGGTGCCCGAGCAATGTTGTTGCACTGTTCGCTACTCTGCTTCAGCCCTCAGGTCCCGTTGCCAGTTACCTGCCAGATTCCTGCCAGCTTGCTGTCTTATTCCTGCCTGATATTCTGCTACCTGCCTGCTAGCCTGAGGTCCGACGGTCTGCCTTACAACTCCTGTCAGTCTGTCTAAGGACCAGCTTGCCCGCTCACCTGGGAGCGCACATCAACTACCTGCCTGCTTGCCTGAGGTCCGACGGTCTGCCTTCCAACTCTTGTCAGTCTGTCTATGGACCAGCTTGCCCGCTCACCTGGAAGCGCACATCTGCTACCTGCCTGCTAGCCTACCTGGAGGCTCCGCCGTCACGTGCTGTGACCACCTGCCTGTCCAGTGACTCCTGCCCGCTCACCTGGGAGCGCTCATCTGCTGCCTGTCTGCTAGCCTACCTGGAGGCTCTGCCGTCACGTGCTGTGACCACCCGCCTGTCCAGAGACTTCTGCCCGCTCACCTGGGAGCGCTCATCTGCCGCCTGTCTGTTGGTCTTCCTGGAGGCTCCGCCGTCACATGCTGTGACCACCCGTTTATCCAGAGACTCTCGCCTGCTCACCTGGGAGCTCACGTCTACCATCAGCCGCCACAGGTCGTACCAACCCTTTACCCAGAGACTGCCCCGGTCACTTGCCGTGACCATCTGCCCGTTCACCCAGAGACTGCCCCGGTCACTTGCCGTGACCATCTGCCCGTTCATCCAGAGACTGCCCCGGTCACTTGCCATGACCTCCTGCCCGTTCTTCTAGAGACTGTCCCGGTCACCTGCTGTGACTGCCTGCCTGGTCGCCACCCGCTCCCTTACAAGGACCGCCCCCTTGTATAGTAGCTCAGAGGTTCCGCCTCTCAGACCCGTTACACTAGCTATTAAAATGGGGGACCCAAAAAAGAAATTACGTGGCGTCCCCCCTATTTTAATAGCTAGCAAAGGCTAGGCAGACAGCTGGGGGCTGATATTAATAGAGCAGGAAGGGTGCCATGAATATGGCCCCCTCCCAGGCTAGAAACACCTGCCGTCAGCCGCCCCAGAAATGGCGCATCCATAGGATGCGCCAATTCTGGCACTTAGCCTCCTCTTCCCACTGCCCTGTAGTGGTGGCAGTGGGGTAATAGGGTTGGGGTTGATGTCAGCTTATAATGCCAGCTGACATCAAGCCCAGGTTAGTAATGGAGAGGTGTCTATAAGACACCCCCATTACTAACCCCATGGTGAAAGTAAAAAAAACCCACAAACAACCAGAATAAAGTCCTTTAATTGAAATAAAGACACAATTCTTTAATGTTCTAAATTAAACTTTACTTACCGTCACGCCCATTCCAGCTGAAGCCAATGTCTTCTGTTATAAAAGTAAAATAATAATACAACCTCAGCCTTACCTTTCCATGGTTGCCAGGACGGCTTCAGCTCTGCTACATTGACATGACAGTCTGGATCGCAGCAGAACGCTGCCATCCAGCTTGCCATGCCGCAGACACTGAGAAGCTCCTCAGTGAAGCTCCTCAGTGTCTGGCTGTGACGGCATTCAGA
Source organism: Phyllobates terribilis (assembly GCF_046119375.1). Lineage (NCBI taxonomy): Eukaryota > Metazoa > Chordata > Amphibia > Anura > Dendrobatidae > Phyllobates > Phyllobates terribilis. Next base: position 37,454 of record NW_027365326.1, on the reverse strand, counting down.
TGAGCCGAGTTCATGTCCAATGAACTCAGCTCACGTCATGCACGTCACTGACAGCGTGGGAGACTTCTCCTGCTCATGCGGTGCCGGCAAATGACGTCACCGCTTGAGCAGGAGAATTCTCCCACGCTGGGACGGCATTGAGATGGCAGGCTGGATGGTAGCAGCACGCTGCCATCCAGCGTGCCATCCTTCAGAGACACTGAGGAGCGCAGTCATGCTTGCCACTCGATCTATGGATAGTGTATCAAATAAGGTCATGATAAATGTGGCTTTCTTTATGGCTCACCAAAAAGGCACCTCGTTTTGTAATAAAAGTAAATATTTCGCACCCCTCCCTTCTATCTCCACCCTATTGTCCGGTTTACTCAATAACCTATGTAATAAATAAATAAATGTCACTGATTATACGCAATCATAATTTACTGCATCAAATAAATTAGTTAATCACAACATTCTCATGACATGGTGAATTGTCATTGTCATTTTGGAATTGTTTGTATGACTCGGTGCATGATTATGATTTTTGAGCGCAGAGTATGCGTTCCACGCTCTGAAATTGAAGCAATGGACATTGAGGATGTGCCTCTATATTTGCGTAGTGGTGGAGTGCAGAATGTGCAGCTCATACTCCGGAGGTGACGTGGGGACGCAGATCAGCAAGGCACCGCTATGTGCGCCTCTGACCTCGGAGCTGATGTGGGAGGAGCGCAGCGACTGCATTCAGGCGGCTGTGTGACGCGGAACAGCTGTTCGCGAAACCGGAAGTGGGAGGAGTTTCATGCGATCCACAGGTTCAGGAAGTAGTGGCGCACACACCGGATGCTGCGTTGAAGCACCTACATGTGGAAGCATGGTATCTTAGAAGGGATCAGGGAGGTGACACCTACAAGGGGGATGTCTATAGGTAAGCCATATGACACTACCAATTAATCTCACACACTGAGAGGTATTTATACAGACCCTGTTCTGCATCCCACTCTCTGCAGATTAGGATAGAGAGTGGAGGGACCCATGTTGATTCTATGCACCTAGCACTTTAATACCCTGGATACAAGATAGTCCCCTGAGGATTCTACTTGGATGAAACGCGTAGGGACATGAAAAAGGGAAAGCGCAGGGTCTCCATACAGGGCTAGCTGTGGATTGTCCTTGTAAGGGCAGGAGTTGTGGAGTCAGTAATATTGTGAGCTGACAGGGATTAAATAGGGTCAGCCCACCTTGTGTTCAAAAGGTATCTCTGGACATTAATCTCATCCCTTGAAAACAAAGAAAGAATGGGTGAGAAAATTCCATTTTCTTCTTTTATATAATTGAATTGTGATAATTGTGTCTGGTCTGCACTCAGACTACACTATGTACAATCACCTTCTTATGTCACTTTTATCTTCATGAACTCTTGGATACTAGGTAAATGTGTGGTCTTTGAGTACATGCTCAGTGATTATCTTGGTTATTTATACCTATAAAAAAATCTATATTTCAGAGGGTGTCTGTTTGATACAGGGTTGTTACATTGATCCCTGTCCATCTACTGTCCTACTGTTATAGAATCTATCCAAAAAGGTTTTTGATCTCCATACTGCAGGGTTGATCAATAAACTAAAAAATGTTCATATACACAAGGACGGTCTCTGAGCTATATTTCTGGTAGTTATCAGGTTGGCCCAGTGACTCGTTCCATGTTACTGTGAGTGGCACATTTTATATATCGTATTAAAAATTCTGATGTAGATGTAGCAGAGCTAAGTCTTCTGCTCGATGTATAATCCGCCCACACCCCTCACTGGCAGCCTCCTGTGTTACACAGATTATCCTGACCGGTACACGAGATGTAGTGTTAATCTCCTGCTGATAAAATACTGAATGTATTTGAGCTGCTTTTAATATTTTGCACAGAGCACCTGTTATTTGCTTGAGAAAGGTCTCCAGCTTGACACTGAAACGTTGCCACAGCCACATGGGCTATTAAAATAACTATTTTTGACTCCACGATTGAGTGCTGCCTCCATTTTTTTGTGTATATATATATATATATATATATATATATATATATATATATATATATACATATACATACATACATACACACATATATATATATCACAATCCAAATGGATTATAAAGTGCATGTGCAATCATTAAAGCATTAATATAGTTACAGCATTTAGGGTAGCAGTAATTAAGAGATAAATATATTAAAAGTCCTTGAGTGATGGACTAAATAACGAGGCAGCTTAATATAGATGTAAGTGACGTGATGTAAACCCTTCAGGTTTTATGACAAATCTGTGCAGAAAATCTGTGACAATCTGCAACGTGTGCACAGGCCCTCACACATACAGGATAATATATGACTGACATTTGATATACTGTTATACACATTGTATGTATATACAGATATATGACAGTGTGTATAATGTATAACAGCTGATGTCTGTATTATTCTTTATAATATAGTGTAAACACTAAGAGAGTACACGTATGGATATTAATAAAAGAATTACAATGTTATGATATCATGTATATATGTATTAATATTATCTTTTTAGTTTTTCCTCACGTTCACCTTTTCCCCCTCCTCTCACCGCCCCTCTCCTCCTTTTTTTTCCCTTCCTTTATTCATTGTTCACGTCACTGTAATTTTCTTATATTTTATATATTTTTTCATGTCACTGAACCTTTATTTATTGTTCACATGTCACTGCATTTTTATATATTTATATAAACATTCACTATTAATTTTCACAATTTCAATAAATGTATTAATAATCACTTAGTATTTATTCCCCCTTTTCTCCATCTACTATCATGGTTATTTTTAGTCTAATTCATTAAACTTTGTATATGGGACTAATATCCGTATAATATATATGTTTAGTATTTATTATCACCTGATCACACAGAATATTTTATGATACGATTTCTAGTCTTATATACATGTAACACTCACTACCCCCGCTTCCTGTGTATTGCAGTAATCTATAACCTATACTCAGTGGAGTACCACCAATGGCTGCAGACCACGACACCACTGCTATGGGGCCTGTGAGCCGGGAGGGCCCGATGTCATTGGAGCCCCACCCCCCGCATTGGGCCCTCCCCTCATCATGCCCCCACTGTCTACAGCAGGAGCTTCACTGATAATAGCATTGTCAGTGAAGCTTCTGATGGAGACTGGTTGAGGACCTGTAGTGACATCACGATCATGTGACTTGTCATGTGACCATGATGTCACCTCAGGTCTTGCAGTCTGGGGAGCTTCAGGACCTTTGATGAGGGCCTGGAATGAAAGAGGAGCGTGCTCCTGTCCTCCTGCACGGACCTCTGGGGGAGGGGAGCCAGAGACCGGCATCTACCAACCTGAGCTGCCACATCAGTGCTCCTGTGCCCACCTGTGTGCTGTGCTGCTCCTGCAGTATAAAGCAGTGTGTATGTGAGGTGGGTGCTGTCTGTGAGATAGCTGTATGTGTTTATATGAACATGTGTTGTCCTGCAGACATGTGCTGTGTGTAATGTGTGTATCTGCTGAGCATTTGTTCTGCTGCATATGTATGTGTATGTTTGTGCCGTGTATAAGTGTGTGCCATGTACATGTGTGTTATGTGTGTGTGCCGTGTACGTGTGTGCGCATGTTTGGTTATAGATTTTATTGCATTACTCTAACTTGTATGTATGCTAATAGTATATGTAGATGGGCAGGTATAGACACAGTGGCAGTATGTGACACTGTGTGTGTATGTGTTTGTGTGTGTATAGCTTCCACATTTATAAATCCCGGCTGCACAGACGAGCGCTCATAGGTGTAAATATATCGGCAATCATCCAACGAACAAGCAAAATGCTGCTCATTCATCGGGTGATTGGATTGTTTATGGCAGAACAAACATCATTGTTCTCAGCAGCACATTGCCGGGTGTAAGCTGCAGATGTGCTGCTGATAACATGATGTGTATGGGGACAGATTGATCTATTAGTGATTGTTCTGTCCCCATCATTCTTCCTCAGTCGGTGTAAAAAGGCCGGGGAAAGAGTATAGAACGACTTCAGTATTGTCAATCACGCCCGTTTAATGGCCTGTGCTCAGAGCATGTAAATACAACCAAAATCTGTGAGTGTGATGGTGAGCATTTGTGGCCCCATTGTAAACTTTTGCTTAGGGCCCCACTTTCTCTAAAACCGGTCCTGCCTCTCCCATCATTCCCCCTCTGCATCTGACGCAGCGGCGCGATGACGTCACTTCACCGCACCACTGGGTCAGGCAGTGGAGCTGAGGAGACGCGCTGCAGAGACTGAAGCAGCGGGGGTGCAAGGATCGGTGAGTGTGTATTCATTTAAATGTGGTGCACATATTACTGGAGGACTGTGGCTGCACTTTGCCCTATGAGGGCCGCACTATGCCCTATGGGGGCTGCATTATACTGCATGCAGGACCATGGGGGCTACAATATATTGTGTGGAGGACTATGAAGAGTGCAGTATACTATATGGAGGACCATGGGAGTGTATTTTATTGCATGGAGGACCATGGAGAGTGCATTATACTATGTCGAGGATTATGGGGGGCACATTATACTATATGGAAGGCTATGTGGGGGCATTATAATATTTGGAGGGTTATGTGGAACCAATATACTGTGTGCAAGGAATTATACAGTGTGAAGGTTTGTGTGGGGTCCTTCATACTGTGTGGGGGTCACCTTACTGTTTGGAGGGATTGTGTGGGCCATTATACTGTATGTAGGCCCTTTAACCTCTTTATGACCTGGTATTAGTATTAGTACGCCCCAAGCGTACTAATACTGTACACCCCAAGCGTACATGTGTGCTTGTACGCCCCATTAGTACGCCCCAAGCGTTCGTGTGCCTGAACCAGGCACATGTCAGCTGATCTATACAGCTGACATGTGCCCGCAACAGCCATGGGTGAAATCACGATCCACCCACGGCTGTTAAATGCCACTGTCAATCACCGATGGGTTGGCATGACAACCTGGGGTCTGCAGCAGACCCCTGTGGTTGTCATGTCCTAATTGCTATGAGCGCCGCCCAGTGGTCAGTCGCTCATAGCAAGTGAGCAAATCTGCTGCATACAGGCGATCTGCTCATCACCTGTATGCAGCAGAGGCGATCAGACAAGTGCTGCTTCTAGTCTCCTATGGAGACTATTGAAGCAAGCAAAAAGTGTAACAAAAAAAAATGTTTTTAAAAATATAAAGAAATCTAAAAGTTTAAATCACCCCCCTTTCGCCCCATTCAAAATAAAATAATAAAACAAAAAACCGCACATACACACATTTGGTATCGCCGAGTTCAGAATCGCCCGATCTATCAATATAAAAAAATAATTAATCCAATCGGTAAATGGCGTAACGAAAAAAAAATTCTAAACGCCAGAATTATGTTTTTTTGATCGTCGCAACATTGCAATAAAATGCAAAAACAGGCGATCAAAACAGCGGATCTACCCCAAAATGGTATCTATAAAAATGTCAGCTCGACATGCAAAAAATAAGCCAGCACCTGGCCCCAGATCTCGAAAAATGGAGACACTACGGGTCTCAGTAAATGGCGCCATTTTTTTTTATTTATTTTTTTAAGCAAACTTTGGAATTTTTTTTCACCACTTAGGCTGTGTGCCCACTATGCATTTTTTTAGGCGTTTCCGCAGCGGCAATTCCACTGCAGAAATGCTTAAAAAATGCTTGGTAGAAGATCTCCCATGTTCCCCAATGATAATCCGCATGTGCTGTGCACAGGCTGCGGAAATTTCCGCTGCGGATTATCATTACGGAAAAATCTGCAGCACTACCAATTTTTTCGCGGAAACGCGGCGTTTTCGCCGCCATTGACTTGCATTTGACCGCATGTCATCCGCATCACTGGATCTGTATATGCTGATAACATGCGGTTCAATGTGGGGATGGTACCCGGGTTTGGAGAAGTGGAGACTCTCCTCTGGACCCGGGTACCATAGTACCTGTAAAAAAAAATAAAATAAAAAATAAATATTATATTTACCTTCTGATGGCCCCCGGTGTCCTTGTCTCGGCTTGCCGGCAGCTCGCGTTAGATTAAAAGGACCTGCGGTGACGTCATTTAGTCATGTGATGGGTAACGCGACAGCTGACGTCGGCAGGTCCTTTAGTCTGCCGCGAGCTGCTGGCAAGCCAAGACAAGCACACCGCGGGCCATCAGAAGGTAAGTATAATATTTTTTTTTTTTTTTTTTTACCATTCCTTCGGTCACACTATATACATCCATGCCGGTTGCATGGATTTATATAGTGTGACCAAGTTGTCAAGCACTTTCCATGTGATGCTAAAATCGCTTGGAAAGCGCTTGTCAACCCGCATGAGGAAATGCCAGTGAAAAACGCTTCACATCCGCTTGTCCCTGGCAGGAAAACGCATGTACAATCCACAAGTACAATCCACATGCGTTTTTTCTGCCAGGGAGATGCAGAAACGCTCAGGAAAAAATCCGGAGCATTTCTGCATCGTGGGCACATAGCTTACAATAAAAAAGAACCTATACATGTTTGGTGTCTACAAACTTGTAATGACCGACCTGGAGAATAATCATGGAAGGTCAGTTTTAGCATTCAGTGAACGTGGTAAAAAAAAAAAAAAAAACAACTGTGGAATTGCATTTTTTTGCAATTTCACCGCACTTGGATTTTTTTTCACGCTTTCCAGTACACGATATGTCATTCAAAAGTACAACTTGTCCCGCAGAAAATAATCCCTCACACGGCCATATTAACCTAAAAGTAAAAAAGTTATGGCTCTGGGAACAAGGGGAGCAAAAACGGAAAATGCTCCAGTCATTAAGGTGTTAATGTGCATGGAGAGCTGTGTGGGGGTCACAGTTGGGGGGATCATACTTTTCCTTGGGAGTTGAGGTGGGGTACAGTAGGGTCATTATACTGTGCATGTACAGGAATTCACCATGGGGGTATCAAACTGTGTTTAGGGGGGGGCACTTTTGTTGGCATGATACTTTATGGGGTCAATGAAAGAGGAATCTAGGACTTCAGTAGGAGGAAAATTACTTTATAAAGGCTGGAAAGTTGTGAGATCTGCTCTTCTGTGATCCCAACAATTATTTAATTTTTGTTTTTTTTCTTTTTTGAGGGGTGCCCCAATTGGAACTTTTGATATGGGGTCCCATGATTTCTATGTACGCCCCTGCCTATACTCTTTATCCATTATTATAAATTAAGAAGATTCTGCATTTCATCCGATCCATCCACACTCAATCAGTAGATTAGATGTCTGCTGAAGAGGCGGTATGCGTGAACGCCCTGGTCTCCACGTCATCCCTGCCGACTGTATCTACATGTGCCCCGTGACACCCCGATAATGTGTCTCCATCACGTGCTCACAACGTCACAGGTCACATGACGTGGTCGCCATAGTTGCCTTGTAGCGTTGGTGCCACGCCTCCTCAGCACCCTTTGGTTGGTGGAGACATACTTCCATCCTGATTGGCCATAGTTGTCCATTTAACTCATAGCTCTTTCCGAATCATGCCACCCCCCGACGAAGGCAAGAACCAAAATGCGCTTCGGGGTGGACGCCATTCAGGAGTGGGATCTGTATCTGCTATAGCGTGAGTACAATGAACATGTGGTCACCCTTTTTAAAAACGCTTATAGTGGATACAAGTACATATCTGTCAGCAGCACATATGTCCAAGTCAGTGCACTACTCTCTACAGGATTCACACTGACATCCAAACAATAAGGGATCAGCCCTTTTGTATATATACATATACTGTTGAAGCACTAGCACCTTCTTGCATCTATTTGTTCACATATGAGATATATAATTTATGTAGATTTATACTTTGGAGGCACTTGCACTTTATGTAAAGTTTAATTATCATAATCATATGTACAGATATATCTAAGTAATGGATATGTGTATATATTTTTGATATACTGGATTAATTTGTGGCTTGATTCTCTGTATTATCCTTTTGCTGTTCTAATCATGATCCATTCCCACTGGTTTTAATTGTAATTCCTGTCTCGGCGTCCCCTTTGCGTATTGTTTTTAATTTTCCCCCATTATTTTGCATTTCCTCTGTTATCACCTGGTTATCAATAAAATAATTATTTGCATCACCCTCGTGCCTGGACTCTTTTGGTCGATGTTTCCTTTCTGCTATATACTAGCGTGGTATACTATGTGCACAGATATATGATGTGACATATACTTATCAGGAGGTAAGCGGCGTCCACCTCGTCACCGCACAGGCCCCCAAGCTCCTCTCCGGCAGGAAGAAGATGCATTCAGGCGCGCTCCTACCACTTCAGCAGACGGCAGTACACCGTGTGCTGTGTGGACGTGTCTTCACCACTGTGATGGGACGGACCTGCACATATACATATGCCCCTCTGCCCCCCAGCCCCTGATTTGTAGCGCACGTAACTGAAGGGACTGTGCACTGCAATCCTCGGACACACATCCAGTTGAAATTTCTGCTGCCGTCGGCGGGCTCCTGACCCCCCTGGCAGTGACAGTCGCTGCGACTGCGGTCATTACGCCCCTGGCTACATGAATCATATGTCCCATTTCGGTGCTCCTCACTGTTTGGCACAGTTATGCATGCTTATCTATCACCATAGCATGCGGCAAACAATCAGGTTGGCTTCTACTACATGGAAATAAAAAGATAGTAAATCTGTATTTCTATGATACGTAGAGTGGATGGAAATCATACATCTTGCTAATGTTTATTATATTACACTCATATGATGCTCTGTAATAACAATGTAAGTTAAATTGGTGACTTAGTGCAGTTCTATTACTATTAGTAAATGTGGCACCTTGTGTTCCACAGAATACCTGAATTTTACCTGAATATTTAATCTCAGCTAATGTTCATTTATCTCTTAAATATCATTGGTCAGATGCTGATCACATGACCAGTGGTGGTGCCTGCATGATGATTCCATATGAAGTGCACTGAGTTACAGTTGGAAGTGACAGTTGGAATTGACCAACAACAGTGGAGGAGATGTCGTCTGACCCAAAGCAAAGCGATAATATGGATACAAAAGAGGAGGAGATTGTGGTGAGGAGAGAAGGAGCGAAGAGACGAAGACCTTCCCATGACACATCTGATGATGAGAGGAAGTCTTCAGTCAAGAGGACCAAACAACCAGTCCAGAAGAGAGAAGTGGAAAAAAAGGAGGAGGAGATTGTGGTGAGGAGAGAAGGAGCGAAGAGACGAAGACCTTCCCATGACACATCTGATGATGAGAGGAAGTCTTCAGTCAAGAGGACCAAACAACCAGTCCAGAAGAAAGAAGAAGTGGAAGAAAATGAGGAGCTAGAAAGTCAGAAGATGGGAGCCAAGAAGAGAGGAGCCATCTTCATTTTATCGGGTGACAAAAAGGAGAAGAAAAGAAGGATTACATCAGGACCGAAAGCCATGGATCTAAAGCAGGAAGCTGAAGGAAGCAGCGGTGTTCGGCCAACCGTCTCTAAAAGCACAGTCTCTGATACTGATACCATCAAGAGGAGATTATTATTCCATCATGTGCTTGGCCGTGGATGTTATGGAATGGTCCTGCTGGCGGAAGATTCATCTACCCGCAAACATTTTGCTGTTAAGATCATCGGCAAAAATGCCCTGCTTGCTGACGGTGATGAGCGTGTGATGGTGGAGCGGCGGGTTTTACAGCTGGTATCTGGGAGCCCCTTCCTTGTCCACGCAGACTTTGCATTCCAGACCAAGGTACAGTATTGATTGCTCGATATTAGGAAATGTCACACGTACTACACACTGCTCTGCCTCATGGACCCCACTGATATCATCTTCTTATATTTCAATATAGCATGCCCAAGGTAGCAACCATCTATAAGATTAATGTGACGCTTATACACATAGAATATTGTGGCCCATACTGTAATCAATAACATTTATGGTGGGGCGTGGTACATTGGGAAGCATTCATTAAAACAGCCTTTTAGCTTATCCTAGCCAATCACAGAACAGCTTTTATTTTTCCAGGTCAGTTAATACAACCTTAGCTGAGCTCTAATTGGTTAGTATGGGTAACTAGTTTTCTAGTGGGCAGATTTATTAATGAATCCCAATGTACCCCGCACTATAAATTTTTGAAAATATCAGATGTCATCACAGAGGTCAATGACCTGTACAAATTCACTTACCCTGGACCTCATGATTGTAATTGGATGACTGCTAATATTTGTATCATTTACAGTATTAGCTGTGCATTCTCTCATTTGTAGGCATCATCGCCATGTAGTAGTCTATGGACATTTATATCCACTCCATGATCAGGGCTGTTACAAAAGAGGCACAATATTCTTTGTAATATTCAACCTGCTGCTGCAGAACCTCTTCCTGCCATCGTAACCTTCTTGATATGACATCTACATTGCTCTGCAGGAAAGTTTTTCTGTTTAGTAAAATATGTTTTTGCCAACCATATGGTTTTTTGGACTCTAGGCCATTTCTTTGACACTGTATAATTTTGCATATTATTGTCTTGTATAGACATGGGATTGCAGAATAGATTCAATGTATTTGTTATTTTTTGTTATATCCTGGATGACCTTGTATTTTGTTTGTACCATGTGGGGACCCTGTGTAGACTATATGTTAGGGCTATTGACTTTTGTGTACTTTATATATAATTTGAAAATGTATTAATATTTTTATATACAAGTATTATCTGTATCTTAAAGTTTTTTTTTTAATTCATGGTGGGACAATTTTATGTACGTGCGTTTACTTTTTCATTGCCATGTTTTCTATGTATGAATATACAGTAATAAAGTACCAAATCCACTGTTTTGGAGTGAAATTTCTTCTAACCTAACCAATTAATGAAAAAGATGGTATCATATTGACCAGGGGCGGGATGGGCAGAGGGGCACATACCCTCCAGGCCAGTAGTCAAGCAGCTGTTGAGGTTCGCCCAGCCATCTGCTTCTTCAGAGAAGGCAAGGCGGCCCTGTATCTTTAAATGTGTACTGTGTTGGCCGGGCGTCTGCAGCGCAGCACAAAAGGCACTGCTCACGTTCTTCTGGCTGCCGGAGAGAAGCTTCAGCCGCTGAGCAGTACGGGAGATCAGACATCTTGGTTCTTGTAAGTATGAGCCCCAGATAGTGGTGGGGGCAGGAGATTTATGCTTTTTGTAGAGTGTGGAAGTGGCAGGACGCTGCTTACTTCCCGACAAGTCCAAGGCCGGATTCAGAATATTATCTATGGCCACTCTGCTGAGGATCAGAAAGATTTATTGTAGCAGATGGACCCTTCATGCAGGTTGGGGTCATGCTGTCAGTGTAAGATCATCGGCTCCTGATCTGAATTAATGTTGAAATCACATCGGACCCGAGATAGAGACACTTTAGACCTGACTATACAGACCCCTGCCCAAGACTGATCCTGCACCGGCTACAGGACCAGGGCCGACGTTACCACTCGACACCCCCGGGCAAGTGCCGGGGCCATGGGCAAGCTGGGGGTCCACTCATAAACAGGGACACCGGCACGTTATTGGGCCTGTTAGTTGGGGGGGGCGCTGGTGCTGTTTGAAATACCTCTCCTCGTACCCCACTGGCCGCAGGTCCTGTCTCATCCGTGTCTTCTGACTCTGTAACGTCTCAGGGAAGAGGGCGCGATGACGTCACTACAGTGCACCCTCTGTGCTGAGCAGTGCAGAGGGCCTGAAGATGCTGAAGAGACAGGACCTACAGCCAGCGGGGAACAAGGAGAGGTGAGTATTTGATTTAAATTTTTATGTATGGAGCCCATTCTCTATGGAGCATTACATGAGGCCCATTCTCTATGGAGCATTACATGGGGCCCATTTTCTATGGAGCATTACATGACCTCCATTCTCTATTGAGCATTATATGGGGCCCATTCTCTATGCAGCATTATATGGGGCTCATTCTGTAGTGAAGCATTACATGGGGCCCATTATTCCGTATGGAGCTCATTATTCTGTATGGAGCATTATATGGGGCCCATTATTCTGTATGGAGTATTATATGGGGCCCATTCTGTATGGAGCATTATATGGGGTCCATTATTCTATATGGGGCCCATTATTCTGTATGGAGCATTATATGAAGCCCATTATTCTGCATGGAGTAATATATGGGGTTCATTATTCTGTATGGAGGACTATGTGGTGTCCATAATACTGTATGGAGGACTATACTGTCCGGTCTAAAATGAAAACTTTTGACTCTTCCCAGGGCACGCACTTTGCGCTGCTAGGATAAGCCAGTTTCTGAGCTATTGTAGAATTTACCAGAGATATCACTCATGTAATGTAAGTAGTAAGTGAAATCTTTGGCACTGTACTATATCTATGTTTCTCTGCAGTATCTGTGTATCATGAATTGTGGTATGTGTTAAAAGGAGCCCCCTGAGACTCTTTCGCCCGAAGCCCACAAAAACCTGGAGTCAGCCCTGTACAAGACATCACAGATTATATATATATATACTGCCATCTATACAATGTTTTGTCTGTTAGCCAGCCCAGGGCATATATGATCTAACGTCAGTGCACAATATACTACATACTGTAGGTTGCTGACATACTGTGACTACAGACATCAGATATTATACAGTATATACATTGCTGTATGTATATACGTATATATGACAGTAGATGCCACCAAAATGAAACAATAGCTGCTTATTTCCGCTAAAATATTTTTTTATTAAATATTGCAAAAATTAAAAGACAATTCTACAGAGTATAGCAATGGAGGACCCCAAGTCACCAACACATGAGTATCACATTTAAAAAGACATAGTGGTCATATATACACATTATATATATATATATTAGTTGCCAACAAAAAAATCCTAATGATTGCACGCATATGTAGCACAATGTGAATGTTAATCTATACTATATAATTGACATTAACCAATAGGAAATGTAAGTGTCTGTAGAACAACTAAGAAGATAGCTTCATAGACTCACAAGCCCAAGTGGGTACACATATATAGTATATTATATTAAGCTCTTTATGGAATATCCTATAAAATAAACTATTCTAAATGGATGTTTTGGGGGCCCCTGATGAAGCAAGGGTGAAACGTGCTTTGAGGTACATAGGACCGCATCCCACATTTACTCACTTGGACATGTAAGTTGCCTTGTAGCTGGTTCTTCTCCATTTTTGGATTTTTATTTTATAGGAGATTCTTTATAGAGCTTAATATTACATACTATATATGTGTACCCACTTGGGCTTGTGATTCTATGAAGCTATCTTCTTAGTAGTTCTACAGACACTTACATTTCCCCTTGGTTAATGTCAATTATATAGATTAACATTCACATTGTGCTACATATGCGTACAATTAAGATTTTTTTTGCCAATCATGTTATAAGCATATATATACAGTATACTGACTACTATGTCTCTGTAAATATGATACTCATGTGTTGGTGATTTGTGGCCCTCCATTGCTATAGTCTGTAGGATTGTCGTTTAATTTTTGCAATATTTACTAAAGATTTCTTTTAGCGGCAATAAGCACCTATTGTTTCATTTTGATGGTATCTATAGTTTTGGTGTTGCCTGTAGTGATAAAGTCTTGGATTACTCATGCTCCTTATATACACTGTCATATAAATGACCACCAACATACTGTAAAATATCTGATGTCTATCACAGTATTTGATATACCAGTCACATATTATTCCATATACTGGATGTGCACAGACATACAATGTTATATACAGGATAAAATGTGGCTAATGAAATATCTGATGCCTGTACTCATAGTATAGTATATACTAGAGCTGGACTAACTGCAACCCACAGGCCATATCCGGCCCTCAGGCTGTTACAGTCCAGACTGAGACAGTAAAAGGCTGAAAACAGTGGCCCATGCGCCACACCATGCCCCTGCACCGGCGCCCGTGCGCTGCCGCCGGCTTCAGATGTCACAGCTACCTGCATCCTCAGGATGCACTTAGCTGTGAATACATTGGTGGAGGACGAAGCTGCCAAATCCTTCTTCCACCAATCAGCGTGTTAGACAGCAGTCGTGGTGACGTCATTACATCGCGTCTGCTGTGCGGAGTGTCAGGACATCGGAGACAGGAGCAAAGCGTCGGGGAAACAGGAGTGAGGTGAGTATGTGTTGCTTTGTTTTTTTTTACATATGTGTATGGGATGTTTGCATGTATATAGGAGGCTATGTGGGGCTCATACTGTATTGAAGAGGCTATGTGGGGGTTCATATTGTATATAGGGGGCTGTATGTGGAGCTCATACTGTATATAGGAGGCTATGTGGGGGCTCATACTGTATATAGCAGGCTATGTGGGGGCTCATGCTGTATATAGCAGGCTATGTGGGGGCTCATTGTATACAGGGGGCTGTTAGGGTTCATAGTGTATATAGGGGATTATGTGGTTGCTCATACTATATATAGAGGGGTTATGTGTATGCTCATACTGTATATAGAAACGGCTTTGTGTGGGCTCATACTGTATATAGGGGCTATTTGAGGGCTCAACTTGTATATAGGAGGCTATGTGAGACTGTATATAAATAGGCTATGTGGGGCTCATACTGTATATAAGGAATTATGTGGATGCTCATACTACGTATAGAGGAGTTATGTGTATGCTCATACTATATATACAACCCCGGGCAAAAATTATGGAATCACCGGGCTCGGAGGATGTTCATTCAGTTGTTTAATGTTGTTGAAAAAAAGCAGATCACAGACATGGCACAAAACTAAAGTCATTTCAAATGGCAACTTTAGGGCTTTAAGAAACACTAAAAGAAATCAAGACTAAAAATGTGTACTCAGTAAGAGTAATTTTTTTCAGACCAAGCAGAGGGAAAAAATTATGGAATCATTCAATTCTGAGGAAAAAATTATAGAATCATGAAAAACAAACACACAAAAGAACACTCCAAATACATCACTAGTATTTTGTTGCACCACCTCTGGCTTTAATAACAGCTTGCAGTCTGTGAGGCATGGACTTAATGAGTGACAAACAGTACTCTTTATCAATCTGGCTCCAATTTTCTCTGATTGCTGTTGCCAGATCAGCTTTGCAGGTTGGAGCCTTGTCATGGACCATTTTCTTCAACTTCCACCAAAGATTTTCAGTTGGATTGAGATCCTGACTATTTGCAGGCCATGACATTGACCTTACGTGTCTTCTTTCAAGGAATGTTTTCACAGTTTTTGCTCTATGGCAGGATGCATTATCATCTTGAAAAATGATGTCATCATCCCCAAACATCCTTTCAATTGATGGGATAAGAAAACTGTTCAAAATATCAATGTAAACTTGGGAATTTATTGAAGATGTAATGACAGCCATCCCCCAGTGCCTTTATCTGACATGCAGCTCCATATCATCAATAACAGTGGAAATTTGCATGTTCTCTTCATGCTGTCATCTTTATAAATCTCATTGTTATGGCACCAAACAAAAGTTCCAGCATCATCACTTTGCCCAATGCAGATTCGCGATTCATCACTGAATATGACTTTCATCCAGTCATCCACAGTCCACGATTGCTTTTCCTTAGCCTATTGTAACCTTGTTTTTTTCTGTTTAGGTGTTAATGATGGCTTTTGTTTAGCTTTTCTGTATGTAAATCCCATTTCCTTTAGGCAGTTTCTTACAGTTCGGTCACAGACATTGACTCCAGTTTCCTCCCATTCGTTCCTCATTTATTTTGTTGTGCATTTCCTGTTTTGGAGACATATTGCTTTAAGTTTCCGGTCTTGTCGCTTTGATGTCTTCCTTGGTCTACCAGTATGTTTGCCTTTAACTACCTTCCCGTGTTGTTTGTATTTGGCCCAGATTTTAGACACAGTTGACTGTGAACAACCAACGTCTGTTGCAACATTGTGTGATGATTTACCTCCTTTTAAGACTTTGATAATCCTCTACTTTGTTTCAATTGACATCTCTCCTGTTGGAGCCATGATTCATGTCAGTCCACTTGGTGCTACCGCTCTCCAAGGTGTGATCACTCCTTTTTAGATGCAGACTAACGAGCAGATCTAATTTGATGCAGGTGTTAGTTTTGGAAAAGAAAATTTACAGGGTGATTCCATAATTTTTTCCTCAGAATTGAGTGATTCCATAATTTTTTCCCACTGCTTGGTCTGAAAAAGTTACCCTTACTGAGTACCACATTTTTAATCTTGATTTCTTTTAGTGTTTCTTAAAGCCCTAAAGTTTCCACTTGAAATGACTTTAGTTTTGTGCCATGTCTGTGATCTGCTTTTTTTCAACAACATTAAACAACTGAATGAACCTCCTCCGAGCCCGGTGATTCCATAATTTTTGCCAGGGGTTGTAGAAAGGGCTTTGTGTGGGCTCATACTGTATGTATGGGGCTGTGTGAGAGCTTATACTGTATGTATGGGGCTGTGTGAGAGCTCATACTGTATATAAGAGGCTATATGGGGCTCATACTGAATATATGGGTATATGTTCGTACTATATATAGAGGGGCTATGTGGGTGCTCATACTGTATGTAAGGGGTTGTGTGGGGGCTCATACTGGATATAGGGGGCCGTTTGTGAGCTCATACGGTCTGTAGGGGGATGACAGTCTACTTAATTCTGCTCAATATTAAGTGAGATTAAGATAAAATAATTAGAATTTGTTAATATTAGTTTTGAGAAGAATTAATTTCAGCCTATTGGATTGGCCCTCCACAACAGTCACGGACACTCATGTGCTTCCCCCCCCCCCACTCCTGAGAAAATTATTTGCCCACCCCTGCTATATACCATCACATATTATCCTGTATATGCTGTCTGATGTCAGTAGCCACAGTATATGATATACAAGTCACATATTGTTCCATATAGTGGATGTGCACAGGCATCCGATATTATATACAGAATAAAATGCGGCTGGTGTAATATATGATGTCTGTAATCATAGCATAATATACAACAGTCATATTATCCTATATATACCGTCTGATGTCTGCAGCCACAGTATAACATATACTAGTCACATATTATCCTGCATATAATATATTATGTGCACAGACATCAGGTTGTATATACCAGATAATATGTGGCTGGTATAACATCTGATGTTCTGTACTCTTAGTATAATAAATACTATCAGATATTATCTTATATGACATCGGATGTCTGTATATGATTATACCAGTACATCATCATATTGTATCATATACCAGTCACATATTATCCTGTGCACTGCATGTGGTATATTGTGGGCACAGACATCCAATGTTATATGTTGTATACAGGATAATAGGTGGCTGGTACATAATATACGGACTACAGAGGTTATATTCAGGATAAAATGCAGCTGGTATAATATCTGATATTCTATGCTCATATTTACAATGGCATATTATCCTGGGTATGACATAGGATGTCAGTATATCATACACCAGACACAAATTCTTCTGTATAATAGGTGTAATATACTATGTACACAGACATCAGATGTTATATACAGCATAAGGGATCATGCAGACGTCCATGGATATCGGTCCGATTACGGTCCACAGTGCATGGACTGGCCGCAGGTCTCCACTCCAGAGCTTTCCAAAGAAAAAAGCAGGTCCCGGCACTCACGTGTAGAAAATCAATTAATTTATTCCACATAGCAAAACTTTTCAGCCCTTCCAAGGCTTTTGACAATTGACAAAATTTAATTGTTAATTTAAAAATATGAGTAACTGGTGCAAGTCATATTTTGAGGTGCACATTAATGTAAATACTTTTATGCCCAAAAATGACAAAAGTATTCTTGGAGTGATACCTTTATTGGCTAACCATAAAAAAGTATTTATGTGCAAGCTTTCAGAGAACAGAGGCTCCTTGATCAGTAAATATTACAAAGTTACAATATTCGTAATATCGCCTGAAGAAGGAGCCTCTGTGCGCTGAAAGCATGCACATGTATACTTTTTTATGGTTAGCCAATAAAGGTATCACTCCAAGAATACTTTTGTCATTTTTGGGCATAAAAGTATTTACATGGATTTTTCAGGCTAACACGGTACCACACTATAACTTTGTATTGTACATCAAGGTGCACATTAAAATTATACGATGTTCCTTATTGGTAAACCGAAAAAAAACGGACTGGAGTATAAGTAAAAGAAATAGTGCATATAAATAGCATGAGGTACTTAGAAAACACCCATTTTGATTAAAAAAAATAGTGTAAAAGACGTCCCACCAGCATCAAGGTGTACCCAAATTCGGGATGGTCCTACTCTCTAGAAGTAAAACCTTACCATGTGTCATAGTAACGTCCCTGTGAATAAGGGCCGAGCAGGACCGGATCCGAACATGGACACACAGCAAATGGGAAGCTATATAAATGTAATGTCCAGCTGAAAGGAAGGGATGCCACACCATTACCTGCACTACATGCCGAAACCTAAAACTACATCGAAAAAAAATAATGAACTGGAGTATAAGGGTATGTGCACACGATCCTTTTTGGCAGCGCTTTGAACGCAGTATACTTTATGCTGCGTCCAAAGCGCTGCACGCAGGTGAATCCGCATGTGTTCATTGAACTATGCGGATTCACCGCATCTTATACATTGCAATGATAGAATTTCTCTTGTGGAGACTAGCGGCTCTGCAAGAGAAATTGACATGCTGCTGTCTAGAAAGACACGCCGCATGTCTGTGTCCGCGGGTGAGCCGCGGTGCACAGGAACACATAGTGGGCATAATCCCATCCACTATGCTGTAACATTTGGTCGCAGTGGATTGGACGCAGCGCAAGTGCGCTGCGTCCAATCTGCAGCCATTCCTGACCGTGTGCATATACCCTAAGTTGGTATGCATGCAAAATAGGAGCATGTTCACACTGGCCATTAAACAGACAAAACACCATACGAAAACAAAACGAACAAATACTATGTACTAAGCAAATAAGTAAAAGCAATAGTGCATGTAAATAAATTGGGTACTTAGCAAACGCCTTAGTAAACGTATGGGTTAAGGCCACCAAACCCCGGAATTTTACACCCAGTGAGAGCCATTAAGAGAATTTCGTGGTTCTCACTGGGGTGCCAACTCCCGTTGTTCAGAGCTGGGAGCCGACTCTTTGGTCGTTTGTGAACGAAATGAGAC
Organism: Phyllobates terribilis; assembly: GCF_046119375.1. Classification (NCBI taxonomy): domain Eukaryota; kingdom Metazoa; phylum Chordata; class Amphibia; order Anura; family Dendrobatidae; genus Phyllobates; species Phyllobates terribilis. The sequence continues at coordinate 18,310 of NW_027365326.1, read as the reverse complement.
AATCACTACTCATTACCCTGATGAAGCCCGTAAGGGGGAGACATGTTGGGGAGGTGCTTTCTCTAATTCAATAGTGCTTTGTTCTCTGATCATTTAGACATTACAGAATAGGATACAATCCCTGATGGTTAGATAATGGACGGCAGGCATTTTGCTTTGTTAGTTATACAATGTGAGGCTATTGGATCTGCACCCCTATGTAGCTACAGATAGGTACATCTATGTCTATGTATATTACAATTGAGTGACTCAACCAGCGCAGCAATGTGACCGCTTGGGATACATATAAACATATGAAAAAGCCACATGGCGAAAGTGCGCTGGAGTCCTGGGGAGTCCATATATGGTACTTCTTTTTCCCTATATTTGGCCGTTGTATACTATACTTATTAAGTGATATGTTTATTGCAGTGTGCCTATGTGATTATACTTAAACTATCCACTTGGATTTATTTTTTCACCTATTTATTTAATATAGAGTATATTTATGTATGCTGCTGATATATTTTTATCTGTATATACATGTGTTATATTTATTTAGGGAAATCACCATTTATTTAACAAACCCATTCCCTATACACTTTTCTGGGATTATACTTATCCCCTGTAGTTTCCTCCTATGTATCTTCCCCTTAGTTCTATTTTATTCTTATGTATTAATAAAAATTGCATTGTACAGAAGATACTTTGAGTGTTTTTCCACTTTTTTCTTGGAGTAGGATTTATTTATCATACAGTGAATATTCGTACACATAATATATGTTATTTGATGTTGATACATATAAACATAGGTAGGACCAATAAGAAGCAGAGTGTGATTTAATGTGTACTGTAACATATGATTAGCACTAGTTACTAGTGATGAGCGAGCACTAAAATGCTCAGGTACTCGTTGTTCGAGCCGAGCAAATTGGAATGCTCGAGTGCTCGGTCTGAGTAACGAGCCCAATGTAAGTCTATGGGAAACTCGAGCATTTTTCCAGCGGGCCCCACCGGTCGTCTGCAGAGGGCCTAAAAATTGCCCAAATCGATGGAAACAGTGCTGAAATGACATGGGAACAGCATGGGGAAGACCGCTGGAATCATCTGTAACTCCCAGGTCACTGCTGTGAACAATGTTGTCAGAGGTATTACGCCACTTTTACGGACTCATAATAAAACATACAAAAAACGAAACCAAAATGGATTTTCCTGGGAAAAATGTTAAGGAACATCCTTTGCAGGGTAATAACTTGTACCTAAGGTAAAATAAATATCTAAAAACAAGAGTGCTCCTCCACACCTTGGGCTATGTTCAAACATAGCATTTCAGATGCGTTTTTTCTCTTTTGCATTGCTTTCAAAAGGTGAAAAATACATTCACCGGTAAATGACATTTTAACATTTTACTACCTTATCTGGCCATGTGGTGTGTGACACATCATCAGACACATGCATACAGTGCTGAAAAGACATGGGAACATCATGGGGAAGACCCCTGGAAGCATCTCTGACTCCCAGGTCATGGCTTAAAACTGTGTTCATGAGACATGATCCTTGCCGCATGTGAAGATGCCTCCCGCCATACACCTGTCATTGCAGACTTGCAACCATCACAGTCCACGTCTTTTTCCCAGCGCAGCGTTCAGTTGTCCCTACCTCAAGTCCTTGGAATGCAAGCGCAAGTATGCAGCCAGCCACCCACCCACAGGCCGCAATACTATACTGCCACATTTCTTGTCTGCTTACTTGCAAAATAGAATATGTTGAAATGTGGCATTTTAGGCTCATGGCGGCAGCGGCCGGTTGTCCATACTCGGTCCCCAGCCGCCACTATTTCTCCTGGTGTCGTCTCCGCTTTCCACAAGCAAAGGCCCCAGAACCTGGGTCCCAGAATCAAATCCTCTGGTGTGCCCAATGTTGGTCAGTCTGACACTCAGGACTGGCAAAGAGTTAAACCATATCTACTCTGGCTGTCATTTCTCCCAGGAAGTCCTGTAATGCAGCTTATTGCATAAGCAATGGCAGCCCTTCCAACATCAGCTCACATTTCTCGGGGGTGCTTGGACACAAAGATCTTTTTTTGCACCTTGAATTTCATGACCAGATGGGCAATGGCCTGATCTGCTATGCGGTTTGAGAAATTACATGCATAGCACGTCCAATCCACAGTTAAAAAAAAAAGCAGCCATAGAGTGTCTGGGAAACTTCACACAGACTTTTATTAGCCAGGGCTTTTTCTCGGCGAGAGTTCTATTTCACCACAGCCATATTCTTTAGGTCCGAAGAAAGGACTGGCATACAGGGAAACCGTATCTACTACGGCTGTCATTTCTCTGCCACCAGGTTCCGGCCATTGTCACACACGACCATGCCTGGCTGTAGGTTCAGCGGTGACAGCCACAGATCTTCCTGCTCTTTCAGACCTGTCCACAACTCTTCAGCGTTCTGCGGTTTATCACCTAAGCATCTTAGCTTCAGCACAGCCTGTTGCTGCTTGGCCAAGGCAGTGCTGAAGTGCTTCCAGCTTCTGACTGACTTGGGCATTTCAGAAATGGAGGCTGAAGAGGAGGAGGTGCAGGAGCTGTAGAATATAGGGACAACCCTGATTGACCCAGGGCCCGCAATCCTCGGTGTCGGGAGGACGTATTCCGTCCCAAGGTCTGACTGGGTCCCGGCTTCCACTATATTAACCCAGTGTGCCGTCAGTGAGATGTACCGTCTCTGCCCACAAGCACTTGTCCATGTGTCCGTGATTAGCTGGACTTTCCCAGTAACTGCGTTGTTGAGGGCACGCCTAATGTTCTGGGACACGTGCTTGTGTATTGCAGGGATGGCACACCGGGAGAAATAGTGCTGGCTGGTGACTGAGTACCGAGGGACTGACGCCGCCAGCAGATGGTGGAAAGCTTCTGTCTCCACGAGCCTAAAAGGCAACATTTCGAGTGCAAGCATTCGTGAAATGGAGGAATTTAGTAGTGTGGCCTGTGGGGCGTTGGCTGCTTATTTGCGATTGCGTGGCAATGACTGGGGTAATGAAAATAGATCCGAGGGCACTACCAAATATTAGACTGCAGTAGCACACCGATCCAAATATAGAGACACAAAAGAAAAAAGAAGAGTGCAGACTTCACTGGGATCACCAAAAATAATGATTTTATTAAACACATGAACATGGACAATTAAAAACATTTAAAAAGCCAACATAGCTAAAGAAACAAACACTCCAACCGATGTGTCCATAATAGGACAAGCTCCTCTCCTCCAATGTCACCAGACTATAATGATAATAAAGGTAACCTGGTATATATATGATATAGCAAACAGTAACCCAAACCTATGATGTTTTACACATAGCCTGCCTACTAAGAGAAAGGCAGTAACACATGGCAAGAGGTTTGCAATAAAAAAGGGGCAATAAGCCCAAATGTACTGAACAATGTGAATATATCACAAAGCGATAAGTCAGACAGCCATGGCACAATGCAGAAATGAAAGCATAAGAAAGGTGGAATCAGAGGGAGAGCATATAGTCACAATCAGGTAACTGGAGTAGAATACCCCTTACATGTAGTTCTGAGATACCGGAGTTAAAAGTGAATCAGGGCACTCACCAGGCTGATTTATGGCTCTCACAGATATATAGGGCACAGGGAGGCAAACAATAGACATCCACCAGGGGCCTCGACGCGCGTTTCGCGTTTAGCTTTATCAAGAGGCACTAAGAGAAAGGCAGTAACACATGGCAAGAGGTTTGCAATAAAAAAGGGGCAATAAGCCCAAATGTACTGAACAATGTGAATATATCACAAAGCGATAAGTCAGACAGCCATGGCACAATGCAGAAATGAAAGCAAGGGGGGGTACCTGAGGGTAAGCCAAGTCAATAGGTGTGGAGGAGTTGGAGACCCCACGCATATCACCACCTCTAACGTGGCTTCATCAGGGAAAGGGAAGTGTGAGAGGAAGGTCACAGTTCATCACTTTAATTAGCCAAAAATACTTCACATGTCAGGTCATAATTACCATGTGTAGACAGGGCACAGAGGAGCGGCATATAAAGTAAGCTAGCGCCAAATCAATGCGCATGCGCAGTGTAATCTGTCAGAAGATGGTCACAGGTACCAAAAGAAAACCACCTTTGTGCAGGCAAGTGTGCGACCACTAAGAGCTAGTGAGCACCATGTTACACCACAAGCAAAAGATGTTAAAAGATGCATACCATACAGAAACATGGTGCTGATAGGAGTGTCACAAGGTGATAAGAGCACATATAGGAGGCAAAAGCCAACAGGTACAGAAGTCAGAAGCAGGCAACCAAAAGAGGCCGGATCCACTTGCTAAGAGGGTATAAGCCTACATATGATATCAACAGTAACAATTACAATATATTGGCCTCATATACATTAAAGAAGAGGCAGTGGTAGAAACTAGGTGATGGAAAATATGGAACAAAAATGTTCCTATACAGGGGAAGGCATAGGTGGAGTCTGAAATAAAGCACACTCCAAAACAGATGCTTGTTAGTCCAGATAGAGGAATCTCTGCGGTAAGAGTTAGTTTGATGAGGAAGTAACAGAATATATTAGTTCGAGGAATAATCACAAGAACAGATGTCCTAAGAAACTCTGCTGCCTTATTCTGATTAATAAGCTTTGATGTTTCCCCATTAGTTCAACATCTGTTCCTGTGATTACTCCTCCGACTAATATATTCTGTTGCTTCCTCAAGAAAACTAACTCTTAGTCTGTGTGCCCACTATGCGTCTTTTAAGCGTTTCCGCAGCGGCAATTCCACGCAAAAACGCTTGGTAGAAGGTCTGCAATGTTCTCCAATGATAATCCGCATGTACTGTGCACATGCTGTGGAAATTTCCGCGGCACTACCAATTATTTTGGGGAATCCCGGCGATTTTGCCGCCATTGACTTGCATTGAATCGCTTAATATCCGCATGACTATATGTGCACATGCGGATATTAAGTGATTCTATGTGCGGATGGTACCATTGTCTGGAGAAGAGGAGACTCTCCTCCAGACCGGGGTACCATAGTACCTGTAAAACAAAAGAATTTAAAATATAAAAAAAACCTTATACTTACCTTCTGATGGCCCCCTGTCTCCTTAGTGAGGCGTCCTGGCTCCCCGGAAGCTCGTGATGATCTAAAAGGACCTTCCATGACGTCATTTAGTCATGTGACAGGTCACGCGACTAAATGACATCATGGAAGGTCCTTTTACACCACTGCGAGACACTGGGGAGACGGGACGCATCGGTTACGGAGACCAGGGGCCATCGGAAGGTAAGTATAATGTTTTTTTTTTGTTTTTTTACCATTTTTATTCTTCTTTTAACAAACTTGGTCACACTATATAAAATCCATGCCGGTTGCATGGACTTATATAGTGTGACCAAGTTGTCAAGCACTTTTCCAAGTGATGCTAAAATCTCTTGGAAAGCGCTTGACAACCCGCATGCGAAATCGCATGTGCAAAACGCGTGACAAACGCTTCTACCTGGCAGGAAAAACGCATGTAAAATCCGCATGTGTTTTTTCTGTCAGGGAGATGCAGAAACGCTCAGGAAAAATCCGGAGTATTTCTGCATCGTGGGCACATATTCTTTCCGCAGAGATTCCTCTATCTGGACTAACAAGCATCTGTTTTGGGGTGTGCTTTATTATTTCAGACTCCACCTATGCCTTCCCCTGTATACGAACATTTTTGTTCCATATTTTCCATCACCTAGTTTCTACCACTGCCTCTTCTTTAATGTATATGAGGCCAATATATTGTAATTGTTACTGTTGATATCATATGTAGGATTATACCCTCTTAGCAAGTGGATCCTGCCTCTTTTGGTTGCCTGCTTCTGACTTCTGTACCTGTTGGCTTTTGCCTCCTATATGTGCTCTTATCACCTTGTGACACTCCTATCAGCACCATGTTTCTGTATGGTATGCATCTTTTAACATCTTTTGCTTATGGTGTAACATGGTGCTCACTAGCTCTTAGTGGTCGCACACTTGCCTGCACAAAGGTGGTTTTCTTTTGGTACCTGTGACCATCTTCTGACAGATTACACTGCGCATGCGCATTGATTTGGCGCTAGCTTACTTTATATGCCGCTGCCTCTGTGTTCCGTCCATACTGGGTCTCTATGACACCTTGTGTATTTCTATTACGCCGCACGTGATTGGATATCGCTTGTTGCGCATGGGCTTTGCGCCTTTACTTGCTGAACGGTCATAGTAACTGATGCCTGATTGGTCTGCATTCTTGCGCACGCGCACTACCTTTCTCCTGTTTCGTCACACGCCGCTCCTCTGTGCCCTGTCTACACATGGTAATTATCACCTCTCTGACACATGTGAAGTATTTTTGCCTAATTAAAGTGATGAACTGTGACCTTCCTCTCACATTTCCTTCCCCTGATGTAGCCACGTTAGAGGTGGTGATATGCGTGGGGTCTCCAACTCCTCCACACCTATTGACTTGGCTTACCCTCAGGTACCCTGCATTGCTTTCATTCCTGCATTGTACTATGGCTGTCTGACTTGTGGCTTTGTGATATATTCACATTGTTCAATACATTTGGGCAAATTGCCCTTTTTTATTGCCAACCTCTTCCCATGTGTTACTGTCTCTCTCTTAGTAGGCAGGCTATGTGTAAAACATCATAGGTTTGGGTTACTGTTTGGTATATCATATATATACCAGGTTACCTTTATTATCATTATAGTCTGGTGACATTGGAGGAGAGGTGCTTGTCCTATTATGGACACATCGGTAGGAGTGTTTGTTTCTTTAGCTATGTTGGCTTTTTAAATGTTTTTAATTGTCCATGTTCATCTATGTGTTTAATAAAATCGTATTATTATTTTTGGTAATCCCAGTGAAGTCTGCACTCTTTTTTTTCTTTTGTGTTTCCAAGGACTGGGGTAGGAACAACTGAACGCTGCGCTGGGACAAGGAAGTGGACGTGCTTGCTGATGGTGGTAGTTCAGAGTGTGCAACGACAGGTGCAGGGCAGGAGGCATCTTCACATGCAACATGGACAGGGGATTGGCGTGCACGTACAACAGCGGAACAAGCAGTGGTGTCACCCACAGACACTGTTTCTGGACCCTGGGGTTCGGCCCACTTAATCGCGTGCTTTGCTGTCATGTGCCTGTTCATGCTGGTGGTGGTCAGACTGTTAGTTTTGCTACGTCTGCTGATGCTGACCTGGCAGATGATGCAAATAGCCTTTTTGGTGTTATCTGCAGAGTCTTTAAAAAATAACCAGACTCTGGAAGACCTAACAGTTGTACTGGCAACTTCAAATGTGTTGTTGTTTCGGGGAACGGTTGCCCACCTTGTGTCTCCCTCCCCTTGTGTGCTGCTCTCCTCACTCTGCATGTCCATGTCACCTTGCCATGTTGGGTCAGTGACTTCATCGTCCACCACCTCGTCTTCCACTTCCGCACCCTGTTCCTTCTCCTAACTTTCTGGCAATTGTGTCTCATTATCATCATCCACCTCTTGTGACAGTTTCCCACCGTTACCTTCCTGTGACCGTGGCTGCTCAAATATTTGGACATCGCTACATGCGATCTCCTCTTGCTGCACTTGAAGTTGGCCAGGCGAGAGGCCCGAATCTATAAATGGAAAAGTGAACAGGTCTTCGGAGTGTCCAAATGTGGGATCATTTGTCTCTGGGCACTCGGCAGGGTGGGAGGAAAGAGGATCAGGGTGAGGAATATGCGGTCCAGACTCATGGCTACTGAGACTAGACCGTGTGAAAGACAGTGTACTGGTGGTGGTGTCAAAGTGACTGGAAGGATTATCTACTATCCAACCAAGAACCTTTTGACACTGCTCTTGGTTCAATAGTGTTGTGCTAGTAATTGGGACAGGAACGTCGAGTGACAAGATGTGCATGTTTCTTGTGGCACAATTTCAGCTTGCCCACGGCCTCGGCCTCTGTATCCACCATCAGCATCACATCCACTTCCCCGTCACTTGCCACATGCCTTGCCCATTTTAAATGGAAGATAATATTTTTCACGGTTGCTAGAAATGGCTTGAATTGTATCGTTGTTATATGTGATACGTCTGACACATGACTTTGGTATCGTCAATCTGAGGTGTGTTGGTCATCTCCTCCTTTACCCCCCAATAACGACAGACACCATGGCTTGGATGCAGTTGGCCACAGTGGCCTTTATTAACGAATAGTTAGGAAGCATTGTGTATTCTAGACATAAAGACGCGTTACGGTCCTTGAAGCTAAGAAGGGTCTTGTGATCCCAATGACACAATTCCACTTGCTCCCAGCCACCCACCACGAGCCCAAGAGCACCACGAACCTCCCCCCGAACCGTTGTGGGGGTCCAAACGGTTTAAAACCGCCACACCCAGGACTCGACATCCATTTGTCGTAAGTCCCACAAATCACCAGTTCCCAATACCACATATAACCTGAGGGATCCATGTCCTGTGGACATTCCCATACCAATTTAGAACCTACTTCAAGGACCCTAAGCACGCATGCCCACTAAGGGTAGCCCGGGCACACCTCCAACTCACAAAGAGTCGTCCTACAGCACTCAGGAGAGGAAAAAAAACCTTTCGGGGAAACCTCCAGGGAACCATGGCTGACGGACTGCCTTCCCCTGGGCTTAGAAGGATGGTGCTCCTAGCGATTCCAGGCTATGCACCTTTTTTTTTTATACATATATGACGTGGAGTACCCAATTACCAAATACATAGCAAAGCATCTCTCGCATTCCGGATAGGCTGCCCATCGTAGGCAATTGTCACTGCGACCCGTCTGGTCTACCAATCACTAGGGGAGGGCGGACGGGACTTGTGTTGTGGCCTGAAGATAGGAAGAAAAGACCAAGCCACTCCCCCGGTGGCCTTATAAGCTGCCCCCACCTTCTCTATACCTTTCCACACCTTTGCCATACCCCCGTCATGCCGGCTTCCGCTCTATTGCCTTGGGCCAATTGCTCCAGCCTTTTCTTGATGTTGGCACCGTCAATCTGAAGTGTGTTGGTCATCTCCCCCCTTACACCCCAAAAACGACTGACACCATGGCTTGGATGCAATTGGCCGCAGTGGCCTTTATTAACGCATAGTTTGGAAGCATATATTTATATACATAAAGACGGATTACGGTCCTTGAAGCTAAGAAGAGTCTGGTGATCCCAATGACACGATTCCACTTGCTCCCAGCCATCGACCACCAGCCCAGGAACTCCACGAATCTCCCCCCGAACCGTGAGGGGGTCCAAATGGTTTAAAACCGCCTCACTCGGGACTTGACATCCATTTGTTGTAAGTCCCACAAATCACCAGACCCCAATACTACATATAACCGAGGGATCCATGTCCTGTGGACACTCCCATATCATTTTAGAACCAACTTCAAGGACCCTAAGCACGCCACCATGAGAGCACTTGACGCCTTAAGTACTCGAGACCCCCACCCCCAAAAAGCTGTGAAAGAGACGTCAGGCACGATTTAACTAGTTCCCTACAGGGCCGAATTCCCAAGCCATTACCCCCGCGTGCAGCACCAGTATATTTGGGGGGCGGTCTAAGCGTACAACTTTTGTTACCTCCTGCAATACCCTGCTCCACCTCATCCCTCTAAACCCCAACCAGTGTATAGTGGCCGTGTCCCTTGGGATGCCGAGTTGTTTTCGTCTCGCCTCACGTCTGCTCGTGATGCCTTCTTGGGATGCCGAGTTGTTTTCTTCTCGCCTCATGTCTGCTCGTGATGCCCCCAGTGGACGTAGGAGTGTCCCATTATCCAGGCCAGCAACAGGGATCCTAAGCGGAAGACAATATTGATATTATAACATGAACACACAAATTTATTGCAAGTTAACTGTTGCCTCTGGTCTCACATATGATAAAAATTGTTTTGATTCCCACCTTTCTAAGCGTTTGATGGTCTCCGAGCTTAGACAGCATGCCTCCGACTCTGTGGCGGCCCCTATCCTGAAGAAGTGAGGGGCAAAACTGATCCAGTCCCACCTTCTTTAGGCATTTTCTAAAAATGCTGGTGAATTGTTATCTTGATAGAAATTTGCTATGTTCATGACATAAATGGGGCCCACTTGGATTCTCCCCAAGCTTCTTGAAACTCTCAAGTCATGTCACATGATCTCCTTTGATAAATCATGTGATAGGTCATGTGAGTAACACACAGAAGCTTTGGTCACATCTGTAGACGGTAAATGACGGAAATGTTTTTCCATTATGTACACAGCCCTATACATAACATAGCGCTATACATAATAGAGCAGGGTGGGAGATTAATTTTCCCAAAGGGGCCACATGGGAGACTGTGACTGTTGTGGAGGCCGAACCAAGAGGCTGAAATTAATTCTGCTCAATAATAATATTAACAAAATAATAAAAAATAATTCTATTAATTGTATGACTTAATATTGAGCAGAATTAAGTATGCTGACATCCCCTTAGATACAGTATGAGCCCCCACATAGCCTCCTAGATACAGTATGAGCCCCTGCATAGCCTCCTAGATACAGTATGAGCCCCCACATAGCTCCCTAGATACAGTATGAACCCCCGCATAGCCCCCTGTATATAGTATGAGTCTGTACATAGCTCCCTTTTCTGATCAACTGTAGGTTCCACAGCCAGCTCAGAGAATGGTCGAATGCAAAATGCAGCTGCCTGGGAGACACCTCTGACCACCGCATGAGGTGGCCTGAAGGCACCCCCCTGGCGGCTGTACCCAGGTCACATGCCCCCCCTTCAGTCCCCTAGGTATGGCCCTATACAGTCTATATGACAATACATGACTGGTTATCTATAGTATAATCAGGGATGTGTCCATCTGTCAGAAGCCTCTATAGACTGCACAAGCACAATACCTGCGCAGTCTGGCCGCAGACAGAAAGACACATCCACATCCCAGACAGGGATGAGGAGTGTGGCACCGGAGATCGCGGTATGCGAAGGCACTGAATGCATACCGCGATCTCTGGAACCATAAACACATACCTGTTCGGTCCTATCATCTCTGGACAGGCCGGGGGAGGAGTGTGGCGCCAAGATCAGAGCCCGCGCATAGCGCGATTTTCAGCACCATTTTAGTGAAGACAAATATGCACAGTGTCTTCAACAAAATGGACAGCGTGGTATACGCAGGCGCGTACTCTAGCACCATTTTGTTGAATACACTCTGCACAATTGTATTCATTAAAATGAAACCAGTTATCGCGATATGCGTGGGCGCCGATTCCTGTGCCATTTTAGTAAAATAACGCAGGTGATGCGCTGCAGTGGAGCGGTGGAAAAGCAAGTAGGAGTGTTTTTTTATTTATTTATGGATGGGGGAGCACATATCAGGATGGGGGACCAGGACTGGGGAGCATATACCAGGATTGGGAAGCATGGACCAGGATGAGGGGGGAGCATGGACTAGGATAGGGGACCAGGATGGGGGGGAAGCATATACCAGGATAGGGGACCATGATGGGGGAGAAGCATATACCAGGATAGGGGACCAGGATGGGGGAGCATATATCAGGATGGGGAACCAGGATGGGGGGGGAGCATGGACCAAGATGGGCGAGCATATAACAGGATGGGGGGGGAGCATGGACCAGGATGGGGGAGAATATACCAGGATGGGGGACCCGGATGGGGGAGCACATACCAGGATGGGGGGGCATATACAAGGGTAGGAGACCAGGATGGGGGAGCATATATCATGGTAGGAGACCAGGATTGGGGAGCAGATACCAGGATGGGGGACCAGGGTGGGGGAGCATATACCAGGATGGGGGATAATATACCAAGCTTGCCACCCGGGTGTAGAGCAAGTTCAATAGCTAGTACGATATACTGTGATACAGACATCAGATGTTATATTCTATACACATTGTTAAATCCCATCTGATGTCTTTACCACAGTATACCATACAGTAATCTGTATACTGGATGTGATTTATTATGTACAGGGATATACACTGTACTGATCACACCTGCCTATAGGACCTCACATATTATATATGGAGCAGTATAGTATGTGATGTCCTGTAGGTTCAGGGTTGATCAGTCAGTGCAGGATCCTGTATGCTATGTCTGTGGTCGCTATGCTGGGGCTCACTGTGATTTATTGCCGGACTGTGAATTTTCCTGCAGATCTGGTGACAATGGAGCCGATGACCCAGAGTGACCTGATCTGCAGCAAAGGTCAGACCCCTGCAATAGGTCGCACTGAGCCCCAGCAGAGCAACTGCTGACCTGACAATATGGAATCCTGTAGCATTCTTCAGGAGTGGAGAAGCATCCTGCAGCCCCCTCCTCACTCCAGACAACCTCCCGAGATCTCATTTTTACTGCATTACCGCCATTCACTGAAGTCTGATGCAGGAGATCCTCTCCGGCAGAATGATAAGCTCCAGGCGCCGCTGTATGACGTCAGCTCTAGAGACGCAGCCACAACGTGCAGGGGGCATGTCTGCCTCCCTGTGATGCGGCCGGCATCTGAGGCACAGTGCGGTCCTCCTGCCTCTGCCGAAAACATTATAATGAGGGCAATCTGGCCATGGGCCCCGTCAGAGCCACGGGCCCCAGGCGGTAGCCCAGATTGCCCTCATTATAATCCGCCTATGCTTATACCCCTTTTCCGACCCTCCCACAGCCCCCAGGCTCTCTGATATGCCTTCCACGTGTTAAGGGATAGGGATGATTTAATTAAAGGTTGGGCTGCATGAATGACAATTTCCCTAATTGTTGTGGGCACTCGGGCCCCTTCTCCTCCACTTCTAGGGCCATTGACCAAAAGCGATTGTACTGAAAACGAGAAAGGGCATCAGCGATCGAGTTTTTTTTTCCCCCTGGTATGTGTGAGGCCGTTAAACACTCCAATACTAGTTGCCTTAAAACCCTTATCACTGGTGGGGAAGAGGCGGACAAATTGTTAACTGCCATTACTACCCACATTATCGCAGCTGAAACAAATCCGTTTGTTGCGCACCTGCTGGCCCCACAATGTTACTGCTACCATGATGGGGAAGATTTCGAGCAACGCTATGTTTTTTACTAGATTTCGAGCAACGCTATGTCTCCGTCCAATCGTTGGGCCACATCCCTGCACACCATTAGCCTTTGAAGTAAGCGCCGAACCCTGTGCTACCTACCGAACCATGAACAGTTCTAAATCAACATTGTCCGTCACCTCCTCCATTATCAACGAACGCCTGTTATATCGTTCTAAGAATGTGGCCCACACCGTCAAGTCCTCTCTTTGATCTTTTGTCAGTCTGATGTAGTGATGTGGGGCCCACACCCCTGCCAACCTTCGGGAGAAGATGCGTCCCATGGGTATCACCCTGCATGCGAAGTTCAGCTTGCCTAATAACGATTTCCGGTGACTACCTCTTGAAGCTCATCAAGAGAATGCCAAGAGTGTTCAAAGCAGTCATCAAAGCAAAAGTTGGCTACTTTGAAGAATCTAGAATATAAGACATATTTTCAGTTGTTTCACACTTCTTTGTTAAGTATATAATTCCACATGTGTTAATTCATAGTTTTGATGCCTTCAGTGTGAATAAACAATTTTCATAGCTATGAAAATACAGAAAAATCTTTCAATGAGAAGGTGTGTCCAAACTTTTGGTCTGTACTGTAGGATGTCACCCACCTTATAATGCCCCATGCAGGATGTCACCCCCCTCCCTTATAATGCCCCATGCAGGATGTCACACCCCCATATAATGCCCCATGCAGGATGTTACACCCCCATATAATGCCCCATGCAGGATGTCACCTCTCCCCCCCATATAATGCCCCATGCAGGATGTCACACAGCCCCCCTCCCTTATAATGCCCCATGCAGGATGTCACACCCCCCCTTATAGTGCCCCATGCAGTATGTCACCCCCCCTATAATGTCCCATGGAGGATGTCACCCCCCTTATAATGCCCCATGCAGGATGTCACTCCCCTCCCTTATAATGCCCCATGCAGGATGTCACACCCCCATATAATGCCCCATGCAGGATGTCACACCCCCATGTAATGCCCCATGTAGGAAGTCACCCCCCCATATAATGCCCCATGCAGGATGTCACACAGCCCCCCTCCCTTATAATGCCCCATGCAGGATGTCACACCCCCATATAATGCCCCATGCAGGATGTCACCTCTCCCCCCCATATAATGCCCCATGCAGGATGTCACACAGCCCCCCTCCCTTATAATGCCCCATGCAGGATGTCACACCCCCATATAATGCCCCATGCAGGATGTCACCTCTCCCCCCCATATAATGCCCCATGCAGGATGTCACACAGCCCCCCTCCCTTATAATGCCCCATGCAGGATGTCACCCCCCCTTATAGTGCCCCATGCAGGATGTCACCCCCCCTTATAATGTTCCATGGAGGATGTCACCCCCCCCCTTATAATGCCCCATGCAGAATATCACCCCCCTCCCTTATAATGTCCCATGCAGGATATCACCCCCCCCCCCTTATAGTGCCCCATGCAGGATGTCACCCCCCCTCTCTTATAATGCCCCATGCAGGATGTCACCCCCCCCCCTTATAATGTCCCATGCAGGGTGTCACACCGCTCCTCCCATATACTAATGTGCCACAAACAGGAAGTTGATATCACCAAACATTCCCATTTTATTTAGGTGTATCCATATAAATGGCCCACCTTGTACATAATTAGATATGTTGTGGAACCTATACTAACTAATTAACAAGCAAATCTCTCCGTGGCTCAGCAGCACCTCTCCCTACTCTGCCTGTTTTCCGTGGTAGACTGTGACGAGCATAGCGGCGCCTGGTCTTAAATAGACCCGATGACGCTATGTGGCCAGCCAATCACTGTAATGCCACAACCAACATGGCTACAGCATTACAGTGTGTGGCAAGCAATCCCTGCATGTTGATTGGCTCTCTAAAGAGCGCCAAACATGCAGGGAGGGGACCCAAGCTCCCGCCCGAGCAACCCGGAAATACGCCGAGTGCCAAGCATGTCGAGCAGGGTGAGGCTCGGGTGAGTACCGAGTAGTGGCGAGCACGTTCGCTCATCACTACTAGTTACTCATATTTTAAATTTAACAATTAAAAGTTATGATTGATAAAATGGGATTTTCTGGCCTTTAACTGTTGCAAAAACTGTTGTAAACAGGTTTTTTTCTATGTAATCTGAGGGCTACATGCGGTAGGGCCTGCGACATAGATTTCAGTGATGTGTCACTTATTAGGCTGTGTGCTGTTGTTTCAATACAATGAATGTTTTTTCACCAGGAGATTATCACTGCCAGGACTGCAGCTCATGTGAGCCCTGCTCTAATCGCGCCAGTTCCTGTGATAAGCAGCTCACTGTCAATATACAATGTACACAAAAGCAGTGGTGTGGGTGGGGATAGCTTTCTGAGCTCTGCTACATCTATAAACTCTGATTGTGTCACAACTGCTGCACCCAGTAATCATGGTTCCTTTTCCTGCATCATGCTGCTCTCAGATAAGGTAGCAAAACCTAGTGACAGATTCATTTTAAATATTAGTTAATCCCTCCCGATACCATTGAGCAATTTCGGTGTAATCAAATATTTATCTATATACTGTAGATGCAATATACACACATATATAATTCTAGACAATCGTGTTAGAAATGCTGGTCGGCTTCCAGAAAAAAAAGAGATCTCCCAGACAAGTAAGCAAATGTCCTGGGCACAGCCAAACTCTACTGAAACCTAAGCTGCTTTTCCAATACTTCTTATATGTGAACCTGAGATGCTTCATTAACAGATGGAGCAACATGTCCTTAGGACCACCACTTTTATGGCCTGGTATTATTGTAGCTTGGATTAGGGCATACAACAACCATGCTTTGTGCACTGCAGTCTATACTAGTCCAGTCCAGACCTACCTCCCTGACTGTTAATCAGTATGATATGTGTATTTTCTGTATGATACAGTTGGTACGGAAAGTATTCAGACCCCTTTAAATTTTTCACTCTTTGTTTCATTGGAGCCATTTGGTAAATTATAAAAAGTTCATTTTTTTTCTCATTAAAGTACATTCTGCATACCATCTTGACTGAAAAAAAAAACAGATATGTAGAAATTTTTGCAAATTTATTAAAAAAGAAAAACTGAAATATCACATGGTCATAAGTATTCAGACCCTTTGCTCAGTATTGAGTAGAAGCACCCTTTTGAGCTAGTACGGCCATGAGTCTTCTAGGGAATGATGCAACAAGTTTTTCACACCTGGATTTGGGGATCCTCTGCCATTCTTCCTTGCAGATCCTCTCCAGTTCCGTCAGGTTGAATGGTGAACCCATGGTGAACTTGGCTAGAAAACCCTTGCACAAGTATGTTAGCCCAGCTGAAAACAGTTTGGCCGATTTGAGAAGCTATAAAATTGACCTTCCTTTGAGCTAGTTGAGAATCTGAAGCATTACATTTGTTTGTTCAATGAAACTCAAAATGGCCAGAAAAAGAGAACTTTCATGTGAAACTCGACAGCCTATTCTTGTTCTTAGAAATGAAGGCTATTTCATGCGAGACATTGCCAAGAAACTGAAGATTTCCTACAATGGTGTGAACTATTCCCTTCAGAGGAGAGCACAAACAGGCTCTAACCAGAGTAGAAAGAGAAGTGGGAGGCCCCGCTGCACAACTGAGCAACAAGACAAGTACATTAGAGTCTCTAGTTTGAGAAATCGACACCTCACAGCTCCTCAACTGGCAGCTTTATTAAATAGTACACGCAAAACGTCAGTGTCAACGTCTACAGTGAAGAGGCGACTCCGGGATGCTGGCCTTCAGGGCAAAGTGGCAAAGAAAAAGCCATATCTAAGACAGACTAATAAAAGGAAAAGATTAATATGGGCAAAAGAACACATACATTGGACAGAGGAAGATTGGAAAAAAGTTTTATGGACAGACGAATCAAAGTTAGAGGTGTTTGGATCACACAGAAGAACATTTGTGAGACGCAGAACAACTGAAAAGATGCTGGAAGAGTGCCTGATGCCATCTGTCAAGCATGGTGGAGGTAATGTGATGGTCTGGGGTTGCTTTGGTGCTGGTAAAGTGGGAGATTTGTACAAGGTAAATGGAATTTTGAATAAGGAAGGCTATCACTACATTTTGCAACGCCATGCCATACCCTGTGGACAGCGCTTGATTTGAGCCAGTTTCATCCTACAACAGGACAATGACCCAAAGCACTCATCCAAATTATGCATGACCTGTTTAGGGAAGAAGCAGGCAGCTGGTATTCTATCTGTAATGGAGTGGCCAGCGCAGTCACCAGATCTCAACCCCATTGAGCTGTTGTGTGAGCAGCTTGACCGTATGGTACACAAAAAGTGCCCATCAAGCCAATCCAACTTGTGGGAGGGGCTTCAGGAAGCATGGGGGGGAATTTCTCAAGATTACCTCAGCAAATTAACACCTAGAATGCCAAAGGTCTGCAATGCTGTAATTGCTGCAAAGGGAGCATTCTTTCACGAAAGCAAAGTTTGAAGGAGAAAATTATTCTTTCTAATAAAAATCATTATTTCTAACCTTGTCAATGTCTGGACTATATTTTCTAATCATTTTGCAACTCATTTGATAAATAAAAGTATGAGTTTTCATGGAAAATACAAAATTGTCTGGGTGACCCCAAACTTTTGAACGATAGTGTACATAACCTCATATTTAAGTAACCCTCCAAGGGAGCATCATTATGAACCCTAAGGTGTCATTAGAGGTGTCTCATATGGTCATCAGCTAAAACATTGAAAAAAATGATGGGACATCTGAAATGTAATCCTTCTTAGGCTATGTTCACACATCATGTTTTTTTCAGCATTTTTTGCTACAGATTTTTATGTACATTTTCTGCTGCCTTTTGCAGTATCAGCAAAGTCTATGAGAAACCAGAATTCTCTGTTCACACATCTTGTTTTGTTTTTTTGTTACGTACTTTGTGCCTTGGTTGGGTTTTTGGAAAATAGAGCATGTCACTTCTTTCAGCGTTTTTCCACCCATAGGAAGTAATGGGTGGTGAAAAAAATGCTGAAAAAAACGGACCAAAAAAGCACCAAAATTTGCATCAGCGTTTTTAAAGCGTTTTTGATGGGAAAATAGAATAAGGTTCTTTTTTTTTCACAGAACTTTATGTACATGCATAAACAGAGACAGAAAGACAGTGAAAAAATGCTAAAAAAAACACTGAAAAATGCAGCACAACCTGCGTTTTTGACGCAGCTTCTTTCCTGCCAGAGATCAAGTTTTGCTGCAGATTTGTGACTCCAAAAAAACTATGATGTGTGAACATAGTCTT